>NW_007729834.1:84313-94459 GCF_000696425.1 Galeopterus variegatus
ACCAAAAAACAGAGTCCGCAAACAAATATCAGTAAGGAAAAGATCTCAATGAGCAGATGTATGAAGAGAGCAACCTGTAGTTTTAAAAATAAACCCTCTTCAACATTAAAGCAATTTTTCTGGTGCAGCAGTGTGCTTTATACTGTCTGGCAGGATTGTCAGTTTTTTAATTGTAGGGAAACCCCCTGTTGAGTTTCTTGAATGACTTCCTAAACAAAATACTGAACTTAAAAAGATCTGTAGTTATTACACAAAGATAGCGTAAGAAAAGCAGCATTTTTGTGAGAAGGCTGATGTACACAAAACAGAACAAGTTCTGTTGATAAGCACTTTCTTTACTGCCCATCATCAGTCAGACTGTGGAAATGTTTGAGCCTTTGAACATTTGCTTTTAAATCAACCTAAGCGTCTTACAATGTCATTAAGCGTTTTTGTAAACAAATATTCTAAATCTTGTTGTACATTATTCAAAATTAGTTAAAAATATCTAAGCAAAAAAAATTCAACAAACTTAATACCAAGGTTTCAAATTTTTAGTAAATTTTAATAACTGAAAACAACACTTACAAGCAGGAAGACATTCAAAGTTATCCCTAAAAGGCAAGAGAGTAACTAAACAACTTAGTCAAAGCTAAATGGTTTCAAATTTTGATAATGAAGTTTTGTAATAGTGATTGGCAATATCTCAATTTCTTGAAAGCATCTTTTGATGAACTGTATTTTTAAAAGGGTAAATTTATATGCTGGATTGGAATGAATTAGAGAAAGCCTAAGGTTTTGCTGCATTAAAACTTAGTGTAGCATTTAAAAAAATCAAAGACAGAAAAAGATATTTGACAAGTTTTGCTTGTATTTTGTTTGGAGGTAAAAAGATAGTACATGTAAATATATTTGGGCTAAAATATTTATGCAATGCATTCCAACATGAAAAAAATAGAGTTTAGACTATCCTCCATTTAGAAGAGTTTGCTGTGAGCTTACCAGGTACTTCAGGTTCATTAGAGAGAGCATAATCTCAATTAAAAAGTGTTATGGTCTACGTAGAAGAATCATTCGAAGATGTCAACAAGTTCAAATTTACTAGCCATAAATGCAAATTTGACAAACATTGCAGGTAATCTCATAAAAAATCAAAAACAATAAGCCATTTAAAAGAAATATATTCTTTAGAAAAAAAATAACATGGTATCATGAGCAGATATGGCCAAGAAATTGGACAAAATGAATATGTACTAAATGCACATATATAGATACATGTAATTTTAAAGTTTTTAGGAATAATTTTATTTTTGAGAATAATTTTTGATAGCAGTATTCTATAGGACCATTAACATAATAAAACCAATTGGTTAACCAATAAAGAACTATTAAAATTACATAATTAATTTTAGTATTCTTGACTATCAACAGTGTCTTAGTCTTGACATTACATTGCATTGTCAGCTTAATTACATTTTCACCTAAAAGGCTTAGCATTCACAGTATGCCTTTCTCATCCAGTAGTATCTCATCTACTCTCTGTAGTGTTGTGGGTAATGAGTTAAGATCATATACCATTCCAATATCTTGTTTTGTCAAATAAAACTGATTTTTTTTCCTCCAGATCAGCCAGAAATAAGAGATTCTATCTTCTATCACTTTGACAATTGTGCTCTTGTCCCTGACTCATAATTCTAACATGTGTGCCATCTCTATATCTAGTTCAATTGAGCATTTTATCTCTTGATGATGGGTCATATTTTCTTGTTTTTGTAGCGTGTGTAAGAATAGGAAAGACTGAGGTAAATAATGTTTATTTTCTGGAAAGAGCACACCTTCCATCAGGCCATCAGTGTGGTGGTTTGGGCCAATCTAGCGTCTAGTGAGCTGGGTTTGGGTTTTGCTGTTGCTTTAGTTACAGTTCGTACACTGCAGGCTTCAAAGTCCCCCAGTGGTCGAACGCTGCTGCTTCCTATTCAGTGTGAGGCGCTGAGTCCCCAGGCTTTCTTTCAGTGTTCCTGCCCTTCAGACTTTAACAGGCCCCATGTGCCTGCACCCTGGTCTCTCTCAGCATTCCTGCCCCACCCCCGGTGGGAGACTGCTGCTGTCTTGTCCTCATGCAGGATCCCCAGTGTTTCACCTTCAGAGTTAGCACGCCCTGCTTGTCTGTGCCACAGAGGAGCTCTTTCTCCATTCACTGCATTCACTGCGATCCTTCCTAACCCCTTGGTTCAGGTCTGTGAGAGAGTTCACTGGGTGCATGGGAGTGTGTGTGTGCATAGACTCCCGGTGTGTGGGGCTCCCAGCGATCCTAAATTATTATACCAACTCCACTTGGCTTTCGAAAATCTGTTAGAGCTTCAGCTTTTTTTCTTACTCGCATCTATGGCAGCTTCCTCTTCTTGCTGACCTGTCAGAGGTGAAAGAGTTAGAAGGTTTGTCTCATCCTCAACGAGCTTGTTACTCTTTGGATTTTAGTTCACTAGTTTACCCAGTGACCTCAGCTCTCTGATGGGCTCAAAAACTTACTATTTGTATTTGTTCAGCTTGTTCTCATTGCTGGGGTGAGAGTAACATTCACTTTCTGTATTAAGTGTTGGCAAACTTTGATCTGTGGGCCAAATCCTGCCCATCACCTGTTTCTGTATACACAGTTTTATTAAAGCACAGCCATGCCCATTCTGTCTACATGTTTTCTGTGGCTACAAAATGAATAGCTGCATTAGAGACCATATGGCCTCCAAAGCAAAAAATATTATCTTTTTACAGAAAAAGTTTGCTAATCCTTGTTCTACAACTTAGGCAGAAGCAGAAATCCCCTTGCTACTAGTAATTTTTGCATCCTGGACTGAAATCCCATACTTTGAGTGAGACTTTCTGTGTTTCCTGGTTAGAAGAGAAACTGACTGTCCCCTGTATTCCACATTGTTGATTTTTTTTTTAACCAGCATACATGTTTTGTGTTTGATGAACCAGACTTTCAGATCTGGGTATTTGTTTGGCAAATATTGGGTCTTGTTTTTAAAACTGGTACATTTGCTTATGAAGATGATCCCATGGACCCACTGAACTTTGAGTTGTTTTCAATGAGATTGTTTGGTTTGCATGAACTCATTTTTCTTATCTTCCTAGTGACCAAGGCCTCCTTTATAACCTCTGGTGGGGGTTATTGGGTTATTGACATAGACTGCGAAAAAGGAAAAAAATAAATGTAGTCTACACACAGTTCATAGTTTACATGGCTATGTTATTCCTGTGACTTCTTTGGCCGTATTAGCCAGGTCAATCAATGAATGTGAATTTGTAACTATTTTAAGAATCATTGCCAGGGAGATGACATATATAGCAGCCAATATTTTCTTGAGTTTTAGTATTACTAATTATAAGCTCATTTGGAAATAAATCTATATGAAAAATTACAAAAGTAAGTTAATCTTGACCATATCTTAACATTCAGTTTAATTTTCATCTAGTCCTTTTTAAAAAATATAATTGTTTATGTAATTGAGAACATACTGTATAGTTTTGTATCTGATTTTTTTTCATTTAACATTGCATTGCAAATATTTTCTCATATCATTAAAATTCAATGACTTCTTTATATTCCATTTTACGTTTTACATAATTTGATTAATTATGCCTTTTTCTGACATTTAAAAAATTTTTATTTATAAATAATAAGGCTGTAATGAACATCTTCTTGCTTAACTATTAGTCCATATTTTATTTCATTTCTTATAATAATCTCTAATAATTCTTTTGAAATATGAACTGAAAACAAAGAGATGTGGTATTTGAGCTCTTTTATGTTAATATATTTTTGCAAACATGTATTGGATATACCACTTTGATATCAAACAAAAATAAATAAGAGCAGTATAGTCTAGTATTGAACTAGAAATATAAGTAATTTTTAACAAATGGTAATAAGTACACTAGTAGAAGTGTGTGCGACAGAGATGAAAAATTACAACCAGATTTCAATCAGGCATACAGATTATCTTTTGGTTGGCACTCATATTTTAAAATATTTTGTTTTTTCTGATTTTTTAAATAAGAAATTTTTACATAAATAGGTGGATTGGTAGCTTGTCTTAAAAATTAGGTAGTCTTGGTAACTCTGGGTTTACACTTTTGCATGGCAATCATCCATTATAACTGAGTAGTGGCTGCCCCCTTTACATAGGCCATGTTCTCTCCAGTTTGTCACAGACTCCACAAGGCCCCCTTTACCAATATTGATACCCTGCCTGGACCTTGTAGGAATTTGAGCTTGTAATCCCTGATACATAATGAATATATGTTTATATGTAATTCACAGACTCCACAAGGCCCCCTTTACCAATATTGATACCCTGCCTGGACCTTGTAGGAATTGGAGCTTGTAATCCCTGATACATAATGAATATATGTTTATATGTAATACAGAGAAGGCTTTTTGATTCAGAAATTTATATTTTCAGTCTCATCAATTATTTCTAAAATTCAAGAACAGTTCAGAGTTAGCCTATTGATTGAGAGTGATTATAAAAGTAATCTAGTGCCAATGCATCATTAAGCATTTTAGCTTGAAACAACCCCCAAATCATTGGGAAACTGTCTTGTATTTAAAGATCATTAAAGAAGGGACATTTTTCTTTTTGAAGATAGAGATCACCATTCTGCTATTAGAGAAATGGGAAATCAGTGGAGAGCAACTATATATTTCTAATTATTAAAAGGTAATGAAGTCCTCGTAGTTTTCGATGTTAGAGTATATTTAAGAGCTAAAAAGAAATTAAAATACTTTTCCTTAATTAGTCCTCTCTTTCTTCTCTACATTCCTAATATGCTGTAAGTTGAATCAATATGACCAGCCTTTTAGAGCTGACCTGATTAATTCCTTGTCATTAACTAAAAGTAAGCATAATGAAACATAATGAGTCCATTTTTTAAATAACAACTTTATTGAGATATAATTTACATACTTTAGCATTCACCCTTTGAAAGTGTACGATTTAGCAGTTTTTGGTATATTCACAGAGTTGTACAACCATCACCACTATCCAGTTTTAGAACATTTCCTCAGTCCAAAAAAGAAACCCAATAACCCATTAGCAGCCACTCTTCATTCCCTCCTTCCTCCTAGCTCCAGGAAACCACTAACCTCCTTTCTGTGTTGCCTTTTGTGTCTTACTTCTTTCACTCAGCATCATATTTTCAAGGTTCATCTATCTTATAGAATGTTATCAGTACTTCATTCCTTTTTTGGTCTAATAATATTCCATTGTATGGATATACCACATTTTATTTATCCATTCATCAGTTGGTGGATATTTGGGTTGTTTCCACATTTTTTGGCAATTATGAACAATACTACAATGAACATTTGTGTGCAAGTTTTTATGTGGACATATATTTTCACTTTTCATAGGAATGGAATTGCTACATCATATGGTAACTCCATGTTTAACTTTTTGAGGAATTGCCAAATTGTTTTCCACATGGCGGCACTTTTTTGCAGCCCTACCAGCAATGTAGGCTATATAATCCTTTTTATGTGCTGCTGAATTCTTTTTTCTAATTTTTTGTTAATGCTTTTTTTGTATGTATTTATAAATGATATTGTTTGTAGTTTTCTTGTGATGTCTTTGTCTGGTTATAGTATCAGGATAATACTGGCCTCATGGAATGTGTTGGGACATTTCTTGGAAGATTTTATAAAGTGTTGGTGTTGTTTTGCTTTTATTAATTTTCTCAACTTCATTTCTTTCTGGTCTGATCTTTTTTTATTTCCTTTCATTTGATTGTTTTGGGTTTAGTTTGCTCTTTTTTATTTCTAGTTTCTTAAGGTCAAAAATGAGGTTATTTCTGACCTTTCCTTTTTTTAAATAAAGGCATTTATAGCTATAAATTTCCCTCTAATACTGCATTTGCTGTATCCTATACATTTTGATATGTTATGTTTTTGTTTTTATTCATCTTAAAGTATTTTCTAATTTCTCTTGTGATTTCCTTTTTGGCTCAGTTATTTATGAGTGTGTTGTTTAATTTCTACTTATTTTGTGAATTTTCCAAAAATTTTTTTGTTGTTGTTATTGAATTCTAATTTTATTCCATGTGGTTGGAGAACATATTTTATGTGACTTCAATCCTTTTAAATTTACTGAGATTTGTCTTATGACCAAACATATAGTCTATCCTAGAGAATGTTATATGTACAGTAGAGAAGAATGTGTATTTGGCTGTTGTTGGGTGGAATGTTCTATAGATGTCTGTTAGGTCTAACTGGTTTATACTGTTGTTCAAGACTTCCATTCCTCTCTGAACTTCTCCATAGTTGTTCAATACATTATTGAAAGAAGGTCTTGAAGTCTCCAACTATTACTGTTGGGTTATTTATTTCTCCCTTCAATTCTGTTATTTTTGCATCGTGTATTTTGGGACTCATCGTGTTAGGTACAGATAGACTTACTATAGTTATATCTTCTTGATGAATAACCTTTCATTATTTCAAAATGTCCTTTTTGTGTCAATGATTTTTGGCTCAAAGCCTATTTTCTATGATATTACTATATCCTCTTCAAACCTCTTTTATTTACTGTTTGCATGGTGTATCTCTTTTCATTGTTTTACTTTCAAGCCATTCAAGCTTTTCAATCTACAGTATGTTTCTTGTAGACAGAATATATTTGGATCATTTTGTTATGGAACAGACTTGACAGAGAAGCAGTTAGCACTCAAAAGGTTGGAGAGTCAGGTATTTTATTACACCGGTGGGCCCAGATGTGCTAGTGCTCCAAGATTTGAGCCCCAAGTTTAGGTCTTACAGGGTTTATACAGGCACACTCTTCTAAGTTCTTCTAAGTTTTGTTTTCTCAGCATTCATGTAGCTAGTGCAGTAGTAATTTTTGTTTTCTCAGCATTCATGTAGCCAGTGCAGTAGCCATTGCGATAAGCAAGCACATTTACCAAAGTGGGAGTGCGAGCAGTTGATTATCAGTAAAGCTGATACAATAAGCAGGTTCAGTTGTAAAACAAACCAAGCTACTGAAAGAATTAATTTTGAATTTTCCCAACAATTTGAACAATCCATTCTTCCAAATTTTGCCTTACAATTGGTGTGTTTAATGTATTTACATTTAGTGTAGTAACTGATAAGAAATGATTTATATCTGTCACTTTTCTATTTGTTGCCTATATATCTTTAGTATTTTTGTTCTTCATGTCCTCCACTATGAGGGTACTTCAAAAAGTTCATGGAAAGATTATTATTATCTTCTAATTCTATTTTTCCACAAACTTTTTGAGGTACTCTGGTACTGTCTATTGTGTTAAAGAGATATTTTTTAATGTATCATTTAAATTCCCCCTTTTTTTGTTTTAACATAGTTTTAAAGTTATTTCCTTGGTGGTGTCCCTGGGGATTACAATTAACATCTTAATTTAAAACAGTTAGTTTGGATTAATAACAATTTCAATAGTATACTTTTCTCCAATATAGCTCTGTTTCATTTATCTAAAACAAAAACATAAGCAATATATTGTTTACAGATAACAAATATGTGGTAAGGCATTAAAGAAAAGCAAGTGACATTAAACACAAAAGTTTCATTATAAAGCTTAACCTCCATGAGTGGCAGAGGAGTGAGATGAGACAAAAGATATTATTAGTATTGTATTTCTTAAACAGAATGATAAGCATATAGATGTTTAATTATATATATATTTTCACACTAAAACATGAAAAACTTTACCTATAATAAAATCAAGACTTTTTTTTTTATTGCCTACAGTTTGGACAAATGCACAGAGTTGTGTAACCACCACTGCAATCAAGAAATATAACATTTCTAACTTCTCCCCAAATTACTTTGTGCTGCCCCTTTTTTATCCAATCCCTCACCCTATTCCTAACCTTTTTCTATAATTTTGCCTTCTCCAGAGCATACAGACAGAGTCATACAGTGTGTAATATTTTGAGCCGGGCTACTTTACATTACTTAGTGTAGTGGTTCTCAACTAGCAGTGATTTTCCTCCCTGGGGGACATTTGTCAATATCTGGAGACATTCTTGGTTGTTGAAACTGGGGTGGTGGAGGAGGTACAACTGACATCTAGTGGGTAGAGGCCAGTTATGCCTGTAAAACGTCCTAAAATGCACAAGACAACCCCCACAACAAAAATATATCTGGACCATATCTTGGTAATAGTACCAAGGCTGAGAAACCCTGTCAGCATAAAGCATTTGAGATTTGTCCATGTTGTTGAATGTTGTTCCTTCTTACTGCTGAGAAGTATTTCAATGTGAGAATGAGTTTATCCATTTACACATTAAAGGCCATCTGCAAAGTTTCCAGTTTTTCTATAAACAGACAAATACGTTTCTGTGTCAACGTAGTGTTTCATTCCTCTGGGTACTTATCTAGGAGGGGAATCCTGGGTTATATGGGTTAACTTTATAAGAAACTGCCAAATATTTCTCTATTCCTACACCATTTTGCATTCCCACCAGCAATGTATGAGTTTCCAGTTGTCCTGACATCCTTGCCGACATTTCTATTATAAGATCTTTTATTTTAATCATTTTAATAGATTACCATACTTTAGTGATAAATCATGGTCTTATATGCATTTTGCTAATGATTAATGCTGGTGAGCATCTTTTTGTGTGCTTATTTGCTATCCATATGTTTTCTTTGATAAAATGTTTAAATCTTTTGCCCATTTAAAAAAATTAGATCGTTTTGTTTTTTCTGTTGAGTTTTGAGAGTTCCTTATGTATTCTGGATATGTTACTCAAAAAATATTCTCTCCCAGTATGTAGTTTGTATTTTTATTCTCTTAACAGCAATTTTACGGAACAAAAGACTCAATTTTGGTGAAGTCCAATTTATCAATTTTTTTCTTTTAGAAATTATGTTTTTGATGTTATGTCTAAGAGCTCTTCCACTAATCCAACGTTAGGAATATTTTTCTCCTGTATTTTCTTCTAAAAGTTTTATAGTTTTATGCTTTACATTTAGGTCCATGGTCTATTTTGTATTATTTTATGTATATAGTATGAAGTATATAGATTGAGGTTCACTTTTTTTTTCCAGTGTGGATCTCTAATTGTTCTGGTACCCTTTGTTAAAAAGGCTATTCTTTTTCGGACACTGTATTGACTTTGTGTTTTTTTTTTTTTTTCAAATATAAGTTGACCATATTTGTGTGGGTCTATTTCTCTACTCTCTATAGTGTCCCATTGACCTATGCATCTGTCCTTCTGCCAATACCATAATGTCTTCATTACTTCATATCTTATAGTAAATCTTAATTAAAATCAGGTAGTGTGACTAGTTCATCTTTGTTCTACTTTTTCAAAATTGCTTTGGTTATTTTAGTTCCTTTTCTTTCCAAATAAATTTTAGAAGTAACTTTTTGATACACAAAATTTTCTGCTGAGATTTTTGAGGATGCATTAGATCTATAAATTAATTTGAAGAAAATTAAAATCTTAAGAATATTGCCTCATCCAATACCTAAAAATGGTATATTTCTTGATTTTCTTAGTTCTTCCTTGATTTTTTAAATCAGTATTTTGTAATTTTTAGAATATAGATCCTGCACATATTTAATTAGATTTATATCTAAGTATTTTGTATTTTTTGGAGGTATTGTAAATTTAATTAAAAAGTTTTGGTTTCAGTTGTTTATTGCTAGTACATGGAAGTAAAATTGATTTTTACATATAGGCCTTGTATCCTGTGGTCTTGCTAAATAATCTAATAGTACTAGAAATGTTCCGTAGATTCTTTGGGACTTGCCACTTACACAATTATGTCATCTGAACACAGAAGCAGTTTTTTTTTCTTTCCAACTTGTATGCTTTGTATTTCTTTTCCTGCCTATTGCAACAATGAGGACTTCTGGTACAATGTTAAATAGGAGTAGTGAAAGTGAACATCCTTGCCTTGATTTTGACCTTAGGGATAAAGCATTTGATATTTCAGTAGTAAGAATGATGTCAGTTTTTTGTACATGTTCTTTATGCAAGTTAAGCAAGTTCCCTTCTATTCCTAGTTCATGAGAGATTTTATTATGAATGGATATTGAATTTTTTTTTTTTTTTGTCTTTTTTCGTGACCGGCAACGGATCGCAACCCTCAGTGTCGTGCCTGTACCGGACCAGGACCGGCAACGGGG
>NW_007729834.1:95459-107957 GCF_000696425.1 Galeopterus variegatus
GGGAGCGCCGCCGCGCTTCCCAAGCGGTGCACTGTAGCAGTGCGCCACCGGGCCGGCCCTGGATATTGAATTTTGTCAAATGCTTTTTCTGCATCTATTGATAATGCTCATTTGTTTTTTTCTTCTTTATTCTGTTAATATGGTGGACTGTATTAATTGTTTTTCAAATATTAATTAAGCCTTGTATCCCTAGGAAAAAACTCAATTGCTCATGATGTATTATCCCTTTTACATATAGCTGAATTTGATACTAATATTTTGTTGAGGACTTTTTCATCTGTACTCACGAGGGGTACATATCTGTAGTTTTCTTGTACTATCTTTGGGTTTGATATCAAGGTAAGGCAAGCCTCATAGAATGAAGTGGTCCCTTCTTTTTAACTTTTTGGAAGAGATTATGTAGGATTGTTATCTCTTCCTTACATGTGTGGTAGAGTTTGCCACTGAAACCATCTGGATCTTAAATTTCTTTATTTGAAGATTTTAAATTAAGAATGTAATTTTTTAATAGATACAAGACAATTTAGTTATGTATTTCTTTAATGATTTTTTGTAGTTTGTATCTTTCAAAGAATTGATCCACTTCATCTAAGTTGTCAAATTTATGGGCATAGAGTTGCCATAGTATCTTTAATTCCTTTCAATGTCTGTGGAGTCAATGGTGATATCCCCTTTCATCCCATATATTGGTAATCTGTGTTTTCTCCCTTTTTTTCTCAGTCAAATTTGTTGTTTAGAGACACATACATATGTGGTAAAACTTTAAAGAGAAGCCAGGGACTATAAACAGAAACATCCAGTGGGAAGATCACCTTCATAGGGGGCAGGGAAGGGGAATAGGACCAAAGAAGTTCTGGAGTTTCAAAGATACTCATAATATTCCATTTCTTAAAAAGTATGATAAATATATGGGTGTTTAATTAACCATAAGTCTTTAATTTAGTATATATGTATAAACACATACAGACATGAGGGGTCTTAAAAAAGCTCATGGGAAGACTCATATTACCTTTTAATTCAATTTTTCTGCAATTTTTTTTTTTTTTTTTAGCAAGGAAAGAAAACTGGCATTTATTACCTCTTGTGGTGTGGAATGTATATGTATATCTAATACAAGTGTGAAACACTTCTCGGCTTTTTTGGGTTTCTTTTTTTGAATCATTGACTATTTATTAAAATTTTTTATTTATTTATTTTTTTTATTTTGTCTTTTTTGTCTTTTTTCGTGACCGGCAACGGATCGCAACCTTCAGTGTCGCGCCCGTACCGGACCGGGACCGGCAACGGGATCGCAACCCTCGGTGTTGCCCCCGCACCTCGCTCAGCCAGTGAGCGGCCGGTCTGTATGTGGGATCCGAACCCTCGGCGGGAGCGCCGCCACGCTTCCCAAGCGGCGCACTGTAGCAGTGCGCCACCGGGCCGGCCCTAAAATTTCTTTTATTGAAAAATAATAGATTCAATGTATTTGTGGGGTACAGAGTTGAATATCAATACCTTTGTACAATGTGTGATAATCAAATCAGAATAATTAGCATGTTCATCATTACCAAATGTAATCATTCCTCATGTCCATTAACCAATTTCTTGCTAACCTCCTTCCTCCTTTCACACCTAGTAACCACAGCTCTGTTCTCTAGTAACCACAGCTCTGTTTTCTCCTTCTGAAAGTTCAACATATTATTGCTTCTTCCCTCCCTCCCTCCCTCTTTCTCTCTCTCTTTCTTTCTTTGTTTCCTTTGCTCCCACTTATGACTGAGGACATGTGGTATTTCTCTTTCTGCACCTAGCTTGTTTCATTTAACATAATTTTCTCCGAGCTCATCCATGTTGCTGTGAATGGCAAAATTTCTTCCTTTTTTATGGCTGAGTAGTATACCACTGTGTATATATGTTAGAAAAATTTAAAATTAATTCTTTCAATAGTTTGTTTTGCCTTTGAAATAGTACCTGCTTATCACATCAGCCTCACTGCTAATCAACTGCTTGCACTCTCACTTCTCTAATCGTGCTTGCTTATTGCATTAGCTACTGCATTAGCCACATGAATGCTGAGAAAACAAAACTTAAAAAACCTGGAAGAGTCCGCCTATCTAAACCCTGTAAGACCTAAACTCAGGGCTCAGTTCTTGGAGTGCTAGATCATCTGGGCCTGCTGGTGTTATAAAATACCTGACTCTCCAACCCTTTGAGTGCTGACTGCTTCTCTGTCGAGTCTGTTCCATAACATATATACCACATTTTCCTTACCCAGTCTTTCATCGATGGACATTTATGTTGACTCTATATCTTAACTATTGTAAATAGAGCTGCAATGAACATGAGAGTGCAGGTATCCCTTTGACATGGTGGGAGGAGCAGGGACCACTTCCAGGCTGGCTGCTAGTATGGGCACCTGTGGACTCAGTGGGTCCATAGGTTGGCAGGGCTGGTGCATGCAGATGTGGGGAATAACCACTTACTGGAGGCTTCCCCACCCAGCTGGCCTGCCTGCCTCAGTGGAAGGAGAGGGATTGTTGTGTGGGCTTAGACACTGGGGTCTTAGTCCCTTTGTCTGGCCTAGGCTTCAGGAGTTGTGGTCCTGTCGGTGCTCATGTGAACATGTGGAGGGTCACAGGAGGGAGCAGGGTTACTTCTGGGCTGAGTGTGGGCCAGTGCAGGCACCTGTGGGTTCAGTGGGTCCACAGGATGCGGTCCTGCTGGCACCCATGTAACATATGGAGGTTATGGTGGGAGGTGGGGCTACCACCATGCTGGCTGTGGGCCAGTGCAGGCATCTGTGGGTTCAGCCATGCAGGTGGGCCACAAATATGGGGAACCACCACACCTCGTCTGTCTGCTTGCTTGGTGGGGAGGGAGTGCTGCGTGGGTTCAGATGCTGGAGTCTCAGTCTTTCTTTCTGTCATAGGCTTCAGGCAGCCTGGGTCATGGCCTTACTGGCACCTGTGTGGATTCAGTACAGTGCAGGCAGGGCCTCCAAACAAAGGAAGTCAGTCTAACTGGGTTCAGGGCATGGTGCACTCCTACCGCAGGTGTGGCTCCAAGATGGTGTGGTGTCTCAGCCATTCAGGGCAGGAGTTTTTCCCTCCGTGGGATTATGAGATTATGAGATTGCGTAGTTACACTAACTTCCAGCTATTCTCCAACTGGGGTCCCAAAAAGACTCGGGGAGTCTCTTGTGGTGGGAATCACTGGTGTTTGTGGTCTTTTACAGCTTACCTTTCTCTGCCTGATTCCAGGCCAGTCCCTGTGGTGGGGCAGGGGCTGGATGCCCCCCTCTGCTCTCTCTGGTGCCATTCCCATTTTCTGTGCCTCACAAGGATCTTGTCACTCTCCTGCTGCTCTTCAGGGTATTTTCTCAGTCGTTCCAGCCAAAATATATTTGTTTGTCTGTTGTTTTGGTTTCTTTCCATGGTAGGGAGGCCCTAGCACCAGACCTCTCTAGTTGGCCATCTTGGAAACAAAACAAAACAAAACAAAACCCCATGAACTTTTTGAAGTAACCGCCTGTGTGTGTATCTGTGTTTGAGGGAACCTTCAAAAAGTTAATGGAAAGACTCATATTATCTTTTAATTCAATTTTTCCATGAAATTTTTGAAGTGCCCTCATATATACACACATACAAACACACATGCATTCGTATATATGGTATATAATATATTCATCCTAAAAATAATTTAATAAACATAGTAAATTTAATTTCCTAAGATACTTACAAACACCCAGGACTCAATAGTTCTGTGGGGATGTTGGATTTGGATTGACAGGTGAAGGATGATGGCTCCAGGAGAGCTATGCCCTATAAGACCAAAGACCAATTGTCTATTTTCTTTGCCTACCTTCATCATGATTGTAAAATAAATATTCCTTCTTTCTGCTTTACTGGAAAGCCATACTGGAGGTGGGAATTCATTTTCACATTCTGGATATCCATCTTGTCTCCTGACTAGTCTACAATTATTCTTAAATTCAGTGTATATTTTGATATAGATGCTGTGTGAAAAGGAAGGTTATGTCTTTGACATGTGCACGAGATGCCCTGGGCAGAGGAAATTTGAAGGAGTTAAGCTGTTGCATGGCTATCTTTGGGTCATAAGCAACTTCTGTTCATGTCTCAGCATTAGCTGAAGAGCCTAACATTTATTGCCAGCCCCTTCCCTGTGCAGAGCTCTTGTGGCTGGCCCTATGGAAGATCAGATATTTGTTCCATATCCTTGATGACAAAGAAACAATGATCTTGTTCAGTGGAATGTCCCTCCCCACTTCAAGTGTATGATCACATTTTAAAGCAAATGCTTTTACATTCAACCTCAAAACTTGCTGCCCAATTCTCAGAGAAGTTCTTCTGCCAGCAGCTTGGACACCGCAGAATGCCGATTTAGCTCACAGGATGCATTGAGACTCATTGCCATGGTAACCAGCAGGCAGGCCTGAGAGAAGCAAGGCTGCAGAGGAACTGGAGCCATCACCAAACAGCAAATCAAAGGGAGGTGTCTCAGGAGAGATTTCTAATTACCACACATTTGTCCACACAGCCAAACCAGGATGCAAGGGAAATGGCACCATCCACATGGGTGTACTTAAGTCACAAAATCATGTAAACTATCTTGGGCTCCTTTGGGACTTCCACAGAACCTCCTGCTGCATTAAGGTGTATTGAAATCGATTCTTAGATTGGCCTTTTCCTTAGAGTTATCACCAAGTCCTTAGTAGAGATAACTAAAATGCTTTATAGCTTAAGGTATTTTATGGGAAGAAAGACACTCTAAAAAAGTCACATCTGTGAACCTGATAGTTAATTGCATCTGAGATGGTTCTCTGACATCTTGAAGAGATTGCCCCTATTTATTTATTTTATTTATTTTTGCATTCTCTTTAATATAAGCAAACTTGTTTCAGTAATCTTGAATACAAATGGAGAACAAACTGGTATGTTTATATGCAAATATAAGCAAATCATGTTACAGCAGTATAGTCAGGGTTTCTAGAGTAACAACTAGTAAAATCTGTGCTCATCAAGCAAGTGCTCAAGGTTACAAAGCTATCACTAAAGATTGACTAATAATTTGCTGGGGAAATAGTTGTAGAAATCCTATTCCTACTTTTAAATGTGCTGAGATCAAGGCCATTCAATATTTGAGACAGGGAGAGAGGTAATAAATGAAGACACAACACCACATGAATAAAATTTAAGTTGTCTTTGTTAAGAGAGCAGCTTCGACCTTCTCCTTGTAGTCAGACCAAGCTGCGAAGGTGTCTGCATTAGATGGTGTCTTTAACCTGTCTATTCTGCATTCATTCGTATTTCTGAATGGTATATGCTGGAAGTTGGCCTGAGTCACCTTTGTTTTATTAAAGGTGCATTTAAGGTCAGCTACCACTAACTGCATTGTTAAATATTGATTTAGCCATTTGAATTAATGTAATTTTCAGTCCTTTTCCTACTTAATGTACACCAGCACTTCCATGACCCAGTCAGGCAGAAGATCAATACATGGGCACTCAGCTCGTATTTAAGCTGGGGTTGACTGCTTTCTTTGTGCTTGCTTGTTTTCCTGTGGAAGCCAAAGTGTTCAGGATAATGGGCCATTGCCTTATGTACTTACCTTGTGTGAAACTTCTGAATGCTTTCATCTCTTGCAGAATGTTTCTGACCTACTTACTGGTCAGTGTTTTCTCAAGGTTTTGAGTGATAGGTTTCTCTTGCTGGGGAAAAAATGGTAACAAGAAAGCAAAAAATAAAATCTACAACGTTATAACAGCAAAGTCAGCACTACATGGATTCATAACATTTTAGAACTTGAAACAAGCCTTAGAATTACTCTTATTGATGATGATGAAACAGAGTTTAAATGATTTTTTAAACTGCTAGGGTCAGAATTAAGATTCTGGACTTTCAAATATTCTCTTTTTATAGTACTTATTGACTTCTAGTACATATCATTTGTCTTTCTGCAAACTGAGGCAAAGTAAAGGAATTTTCTGACCATATTTATTTAAAATATCATTGCATCAGGACAAAGAGAGCTCAGTATAAAAATGAGATAGTTTAGGGCTGGCCTGGTGGCGCACTGGAGAGTGCGCCGCTTGGGAGTGTGGCGGCGCTCCCGCCGAGGGTTCGGATCCTATGTGGAGACCGGTTCCAGCTCACTGGCTGAGCACGGTGCAGGCGCAACACCAAGGGTTGCGATTCCGTTGCCGGTCCCGGTACGGGCGTGACACTGAGGGTTGCGATCCCGTTACCGGTCAGTAAAAAAGACAAAAAGGAAAAAAAAAACAAAAAAAAACCCATAAAATGAGATAGTTTAGGGCTGGCCTGGTGGCGCCCTGGAGAGTGCGCCGCTTGGGAGTGTGGCGGCGCTCCCGCCGAGGGTTCGGATCCTATGTGGAGACCGGTTCCAGCTCACTGGCTGAGCGCGGTGCAGGCGCAACACCGAGGGTTGCGATTCCGTTGCCGGTCCCGGTACGGGCGTGACGCTGAGGGTTGCGATCCCGTTACCGGTCAGTAAAAAAGACAAAAAGGAAAAAAAAAACAAAAAAAAACCCATAAAATGAGATAGTTTATTTGGGAAGAGACCAAATGGAGATTTTTTCCTCAAAGAGCTACTATGGTGATTTTGCCTCTTTTGGAGATTTTCAGCTTGGCTTTCTAATCACTAGATAATACCAAGTGGTTTTACTCACTATAGTTTAACATAAAGATAGAAGAAAAAATTATGATATTGAGATCATAATTTGTAGTTGATGCATATTTTTTTCCTGTCTAGTCTCTAATTAGGCCTAAAGGTGCCAGCGGGCCATCTTTGCCACCATACACAAAAAGCCTGCCTAAGAATGCAGCTGACATTTGAGAGAACAGAGTTTAGAGGTAGAAAGAGAGAGACTAAGCCTTGGCAATATGAAGTGTCTGGATTCAGCCAGCAATACCCCTGAACATTTAGGTTACATAAATTTCCTTATTTGCTCAAGTTGGGTTTTTTGAAAACCACAACCAAAGAGTGTTAACTTCCTGGCTAATGAATAAGCTGAGTTGGGTATTTGAGAAATTCCTGGACCTTAATGGGTGTAGTTTCTACTAAGTCATGGAGTAATTTCATAGAAATTTCTTATAGCATTCCTAAATGTTATAAAAGGCCAGGTGATGGGTCTCAAGTGAACATCTATATCCAAGATCCCTCTTCAGTGTGCATCTGGACAAACATGGATCTACAGTATAAGCACTGAAAATTGACATTTTATGTTCAAAGTCCTTACATATAATGTAAATGCTTTCAGTGTGTAATACATCTTAATGATGGTAGGGTATCTCCTTTGTGTAAAAGCCATAGTTACCTAAGTTGGGTTTTTGTCAAAACTTTCACTGTAGAAAAAGCTGTTCTATTCCAAAACTGCAACTGATGCTTTGTTAAGAAAGGGAAGCACAGAGATTGAGATGATAGACGTTTAGCATTGGAAGAGTAACCTCAGATATAGTCCAAGACTCTCAATAACACTAATACTCTGAGGGTGTAGGTGACTTGGCTTCAGCAGTATAGCTCATTTAGCTGTGGAGCTGACACTAATATCCACATCTCCAAAGCATGCACTTTCCTCTGCTCTGACTTTCTCAGCCCCATGGACTTGCTTGTCTCCCTCCTCTTATTTGGCAGCGTGCTGTGAGATACTTTCTGTTACTGCGCTGCCTGGAGTCAGAACTTCTAATGTTTATTGATATTGGACAGTAGCACAAATTACTGACCGCCATAAAGTAATTTAGCTTATGCCCACATTTTCTAAGTATAAGTGAAGGTGTAGTAGCACTCCAGCCTTGGTAGAGCTTAGGAATGTAATTAGAAAATAGAAGTTTAAACCAGGCAAGAAGAATTAAATTAAATGGAACAAACACAATAAACAGAATGAAATCTTTTGTTTCACTACTTGGTTACACAATGAAGCTCAGGGATCAATGACAAAAACCACACAACTTTTTGGTAGCATCTCTGCCTGTACAAAGGTGGTGTTGAGAGCAGATTGGATCATTTCATTTCTTTAGGTGGTTTTTATTCACATCACATAGACCTCCTTGCAAACACTCTGCAGTAATATGCAATTAAATGAACTTACTTATTGCTGTAAAGGAGGTTTGGTATATATATAAAAAATTAGATACTGATGATTTCTGCCTCTTTTAATGTATTGGATGTAGTGTACATAGAGCAAAAGTCTATAACATCAAAATTATAAAATGTCTACATGTGAAGTTCATAAAGCTGAAACTACTTTTTTCTTAAACAAAGGCAGGTGCTTTGTGTAGATGGATATCTCTTTTCTGTGTTCTAGGCATTTACTTTCATTTTTGAAATGCTTTTAAGTGCTACATGAGGCACCTGGCCCTGGACTGAAAAGAGATTAAAAACACCTTGGGGAATCTTAATTCTCTCTAAATCACTTTTTTCCCCTTAAAAAAAAAAAAAAGAGTTGGTCTCCAATGAAATATGGAACTTTATCTACCTTATGAATAATCTGTTCTCTTCTGCCTTTTCCTCCTGCCCCAAAGTAGTTCCAGGGCTTGCTGATAGAGTGGCGATTAAACATTCTCGCCGTGCCCATGTGCCTGTGCCCTCTCCTCTGTCATTCTGCAGCTGGTATCAAAGCTGTAGCATCTATGTTCTTTGAAGACTAAGCAGGTTGGACATGCAATTTAGATGAAAAACAATTACGCTGTGTTAGCTTGCTTTTGGCAAGAGTGTATTAAGGCTCATCTCACTGATGGGAAACAAAAGCTGCACTTCATCTTCATGAATTTCAAATGAGGGAGAGAGAGAGAAGGAAACAGTGAGTTTTCTGGCAGGAGCTTTTCTGCATAACCTTTCTCTGATGAGTTGGTTCCTTCCTTTCTTGATAGAATACCCTCAGCACCGGCTTGGTTAATAACACGTCTCTCTCCCGCGCACAGATGGTCCAGACGATCACGCCGTTCTACTGGCGGGGAGCCTTTGAAACACAAAAAGAGGACTAGGCAGCTGAAGTACATGCTGTGGCATTTTTTGAACTTATAAAGGGAAGAGAATTAATAGCCACATTGCACTGATCCCTTTTGTTAGAAATGTGTTTGGTTTTGAGAAAACAAGCAAACAGAAGGCATACTGGTGAATCCATCTATGTTCTGAGTTAGCTTGCACCTTAAGAAACCACTTTATTTCTAGGGCTCAGTTTAAAAATCTCAGTTCAGAGAGAAACACTGGATCACCAACTTCTGAATAATGTGTGGCACGTTGTTTGTGATGTCAGAATGAGTACTTGGCCTTGGCCATTGAAGGCACAGCCTACTCAGCCAAGAGGGACAGTTGCTGCATGAGGGCCAAACCTATCTTTAGGAGGCCCATACTCGCCAACAATATTATTCCAGTTAAGAAACACACACAAAAAAACTCAGCCAAGAGGGACAGTTGCTGCATGAGGGCCAAACCTATCTTTAGGAGGCCCATACTCACCAACAATATTATTCCAGTTAAGAAACACACACAAAAATCATCAAAGGCAGTATTGAAAGGGAATAAAAGTCACCCCAGCCCAGCAGGCATTCTGTGTGTTTGCAGGACTGTGCATCAGGGAGGAGAGACCCGAGCAGTCACCCACGGCCCCATGCATAGGAGGCCCCCTGCTTGATTTAATGCTCTGCTGTTGCTGTCTTGAAATTTTCACTCATTTTTAGGGAACCCTGCGTTTTCACTTTGCGCTGGACCTCGCATATTTTATAGCTGGTCCCAATGAAGACAGAGATTTTATCATGGAGGATGGAGGATGGAGGATGGGGGTGGAGGGTGTGTTTCTGGGTGGCTGCCATGGCTGCCTGCTGTCAGACACTTGGGTACAACTTTCCTGGCAGAACCAGTGGAGCCAATTGCACCTTGAGGGCAGGCACAGTGAATGGTCACCTCCGGGAGACAGCTCTGAATGGAAGGCAGCTTGCTCCATGTAAATTATGTGTCTCTTCACATATTCACCTCAGTGTGTCACATTCTCACAGTCGAAACCTGTACTTTATCCGAGGTTAATATTAACTGAGTGACCTCAAAATATAAGGTGTGGTTTGCTGACTGATGTCTAACATGTGGAAATGATTTTTTTTTATTTTTCCTAGAAAGCAAAGCATAGATTTCAGCTTAGGTTATAAACAGATTTTTATTTCTGTATGGCATTTATGGCTTTAAGTTAAATTGAACTTTTTGTTTATAGTCTATGGTGAAATTCTAATCCCTAAGCTGGTAAATGTTGAAGGTTTGGTAAAATTCTACTGAATTCCTCCAATTGAAACATACCATATAGTGAAAAGTGGCTATAGATTTGATGAGATATACCTTAGGGCATTCTGAGAAGCAACAGAGCATAGAGCAAAGGCTTTGCAGTGAGAGAGAACTGGGTCTAAATTTTGGCTCTGCCACTTAAGAGCTGCACGCTTTTAGGAAAGTCATTTCAGTCCATTAAGACTCAGTTTCCTCAACAGTAAAATGGGGATAAGGATATTACCTTTCAGGGGGAACTCTTCTACATTATTGACGGGATTGTAAAATGGGGCAGCCGTTATGGAAAATGGTGTGGAGGTTCCTCAAACAACTACAGATAGAACTGCCATGTGATCCAGCAATCCCACTGCTCTTCCTAATCTTAACTCTCTGTATGAACTAAACTCACTATTCAAAGCCCACATTCAAATGAGATTTCATCCTAAATGCATTTAGGAAAGAAAGGAAAATAATTAGAAAAGTATAAACTAACTTCACTTAATTTTTAAGGATTATTTATAAAATCCTTATAACTTTTCTATATAAAGTATATGACTTTTTACTCAATGGACTTAGACTTACATAGGGTGTACATTGAAATCTTCTGACTGAATATTTCCTTTTATATTATACAGCCTCCCAGATGTCCACATAGATACAACCCCCAATGCAAATTTCAAGATTTTTATTTTTTAAAAAGGTAACAAGAAAGTGATCAAGCTAGTCTAAAACCATGGTAGCATAATAATATAACAGTAGTTTCCATTTACTGAGCATTTTGTTCACTCCTAAACAGTCAGCACAGCAGTTCTAAGTCTCCTGCTGTGTCTCTCCCTCGGAGGAGGCCCTGTTTCGTGCTTAACATCGCAGCTGTGAAATTGAAACCTCTGGTTTCTATCCTAGGAGTGAGGCCCTCTGACGTGGTCTGGTGGGGTTTTAAAAATACAGGATGTTTATAAATTCCTTATAAAAATTAGAAATTTAATAACATATATGAAAGAAGCAAACTGTAAACATCTCACGCAAACTTGTTTTGTAGAGTTTTTAACACTATACTAGTCAAATATCTAGACGTTAGCACAATCACCAACTTTAGTGATGCATTATTTATTTTGATTTCCCAAGCCATTGAAAACATTCTCTATTTGGTATTGAGTGATTTCAGGAACTGCATCTATGAAGACAATCCTAAATTTGTTCATAGTTTGTGGTTTTGATGAGGAGGCAGGTTTACATAGGTCCTGTAAAAAAGTAGTCTGGTAGGAGTGGGTGTTATTGTCCAGGTCTGCTCATACGTTTTCTTAAAAAGGCATCGTGGATGAACCATTAACCATTTGAAGTAAAATCACCCAGGAAGAAAGTATGATAGAAAATAATGAAATTGTCATAATTTAGGGAAAAATTTCATAACATATCAAAGTAACACCACATAAGTCATATATATATTTTATAAAAAGGATCAATAACACACATTCTTGAGAGCAGATATTGAATAAAATGAACTTTTCATTATTAAAATTTCAAATTGTGTGCTTTATATCCATTTTTGGGAGGAGGGGGCAGGCAGCTGGCCAGTAAGGTGGTCCGAACCCACGACCTTGGTGTTACCAGCACCACTCTCTCTTAAGTGAGCTAACCAGCCAGCCCCTCAAATTGTGTACTTTATAAAATCACCTTGTGTACACATTCATATGCTCTGATCTCTCTAAACATACATGCATTTCACATTGATGCAAAGATCTACTAGATGTATTTTCTTGCAAGGCACACATTTTTTAGAATGAATAAATCATTTAAATGAATCAAATGATTGGTATGCTGACTGTATCAATAGAGGGGAACTTCTGTCAGTTTGACAAAGTATCTCATAGAGCTCTCCTTTTCCTGAAAATTCCTGGTTAAACTAAGAGGAAGGAATCCAAAGCAAATAAAACATTTACTAGTATAGTTCTAATTTTAATACGGAATTCAATTATAGTGGTAAGGGGATGCAACTAGCAGAATATTTTCCTTTCCTTTCTGTAGTTGTTTAAAGTTATTTATCTGTTTTACTGACTTTGTTACTTTTGCCAGGAATTTTAGATTAGCTATAATATAATTTCATCACATCTTTTTGTGGCTTTAAAATATGAAGATGAAAGATATATTGAGTGACTTACATTAGGGCAGCTACTATTTTTTTTTTTCCTTTTTGTCTTTTTTACTGACCGGCAACGGGATTGCAACCCTTGGTGT
>NW_007729834.1:108792-110196 GCF_000696425.1 Galeopterus variegatus
AGTGGATTTTGAAAATCTACAGTAATATAAATCCATATCCCACAGTAAAGTTGTGTTCAACAGTAGCCTTTTGACCTTTCTTCGATTTTGCTTATAACAAAAAATACTGGATTTTTTAAGGGTTTGGAATATAGCATAATGCTAAAATCAGTATTTATCATTACCAATCAATACAGATACTGATTTTTTTTTCAGAAGAACATTTTCCACTTGGACCTTATAAGTATGTAAAATGTGGTCATGTTCTATTGCTCGAAATCAAGACTTAGCTTAGCTTAAATGATTGAGCAGAACTTGCAATGCTGCTGTTCTCAAATGCTGTGCTTTCTTTTTGGTAGAGAACTCAATTTCTCTGTACTTAGAAATTAGAATGAGCCAATTTTTCCCCTTAAAAGCAGTTCAGAGATCTCTCTCTGTTTTAGATTATCCCAAATTTCTAGTTAAAAACTCTGAATTTTAATAATCAACAATCAGATCTTTCTATAGGCATCAGGCTGTTGGCTATAATTAAACGAAATGCTGGGAGTTTTCTAGTTGAACAGATTTGACAATGAATCAGTGATCAAAAATTGTCAAATGAAGCAATATCAATAGGTAACATCTGCATTTGCTCAGAACCTCATATAGTTCTGGCTTGTATCTATTTTTCTACAAATCTTGAGTTTCAAAGAGGCTGAAAATTCTTTTTGTATTGATTTTTTTCCTGGTTGTTTTTGTTTAATAAAACTAATATGCAGTTGCTGAGAATGAACATAGAAAGGGCCATTACAAACTTGTGGCATTTGTCTGTTATCCGGGACAAAAGGCTCGTACCTCTGAAAAGAAAACTGATTCAGAAAATGATATGAAACACATGCAAGGGTAATCTCTGAGTGTGAATTCATCTTCAGCATGAAATCTTAGAACCTCTGAGAGTATTCACCGGAAATCCAGAAATGCTTTCTGGTTCTGACACATTTCTTCTTCTTTCAATAAAAACCAGATCTGGGCTGCTGCTAGCATTAAGCCCCAAGGTAGCTAGAATGCACCTGACAAAGGTGAAATTCCACTATTTNAACCGGTCTCCACATGGGATCCGAACCCTCGGTGGGAGCGCCACCGCGCTCCCAAGCGGCGTGCCACCGGGCCGGCCCTAGGGCAGCTACTATTGATGAACACTGGGGAAGTATTTGATTTAGAAGAAACAGGTCAGCGTCACAGTCAGAAAGACGTATCTTTTGAGGCTGCCAACATCCTTTAGCATCATGTGGCCTAGGGGTAAGTGTGTAAAATTCTCTGTCTTAGTTTCTCAATCTGAAAAGTTTGTTAAGATTAGAAGTCATACGCAAAGCACCCTATGCACTAGATAGAATGACTTATCAACAGTAGCTAACAATATTAATTACAGGCAGGTGTGTGCTGAGC
>NW_007729834.1:111695-130700 GCF_000696425.1 Galeopterus variegatus
TGCTAGCATTAAGCCCCAAGGTAGCTAGAATGCACCTGACAAAGGTGAAATTCCACTATTTATCATACCAGCTACACGGGGAACTTAAATACTCACCCCCAACATTTTGACACAATGCAATTATTTTGCTTTAGACAGACAGCATTTCTTTGTTTGAAAAGGTTATTGCTAAAAGAACCATCTTTAGATAAATGTACTCAGATTTGTATTTTAGATGTATTTCACAGCTGCACTTTTATAAATAGGTTGGAAAATAGCTAGATACTGATTTATGTTTGACAGCTAGTTTTAGTGGTATTCAGAATTTCTGCAAGGATCCTGTGCCTTGGTCCCTGGAGTCTTCACAGCTCATGAAAGCTCCAAACAGCATTAAAGATAAGAAGAGGAAAAGAAAAATCTTTAATACAATATCTTCAAACCTCAGTGGATTATCCTGCTCCAGATTTTCCATCCTAGCTTTAGTTTGGGACAATTTTTTTCAATTGTTTGATTGAACAATTACTGCAATTGTTTGAATGTGTTCAGTGATACAAAAAGGCTTGCAAAGTGCTTAATTTAGACATTTAGTGCTTAATTTAGACATGAAAACACCAGGTCCGAGTGCTGTATTAGTGGATAAAAGTGCATTTGTATGTGTCCACTTTTCCTGTAGGTTAAAAATATGGATTTTGGATCCCGACTGCCTATCTTCCAAACATGCTCTGCATGATGCACAAGTTTCTAAACTTCTTTTATTTCAGTTTCTTCATCTGTGCAATGATGTTAACAGTACCTACTTCATGGGGAATTATGAAGATAAACAAATTGATACATGTAAAGAATTCAGAAATATTCGGCTCATAGGGAATCTGTGATCAATATTCATTGCTGTTATATATGTGCACATGTACATACATGAATATGCATATACATAGATGTGTATACAAGTATTATATGTATGTGTATGTAAAATAATACGTACTACAAATAATAATTGATAAACCTAAAATATATTTAATGTTCTTTCTTATATCTTATCCCTGTTTCCATAATTGATNGAACGAGACTGTTTAAAAAGATGTAAAGAAAATATATGTAGCTGGATGTTTTTAAAAAATTGATCACCTTTTCTTTCATTTTATTCTCAAAAATTTTCAAGGTCTAGAGAGCATTTAAGTTGCTGGAATGATCCACCTAGGTTCTTCCAGATGGGATTATATATTGATGGTGTATGGATATCAGTGCGAGCAAAAGGGCCTAAGGCAGAGGTCTTTGTTCTTTCTTCTTATGGGGAAAGTGTTTTTTTCACCTGATAACTTTTGCCTCTCCAGTGTCCCTGTAGACTTCAGTAAATAACTTTTCCTCCTTTCCTACACATGCCAAGAGTTCCTCCCGTTTCCCCGAGGTTCTTGTTCTGTTTGTCAGCACTTATCCTGGAGCTCGGTACAGATAGGGCATGGACGAAGAGCACAGAAAAGATTGGTACAGGAAAGTCCTGAGCTTTTCCCTCAAAAAGTTGAAAAATGGTCTAGACATCCCCCCGCCCCGCGAAATCTTAAGAATGACTCTTGTCTGAGAATGTGTGTTTTGCTTTACTTTTCCCTTGTGAGTACTCGGCACAGAGTAGTACCTACTTTTCCTGTTTTATGCTTCTCGTTTTAAAGATCCAATGACCTTGGGCCCTTTTCTGGAATACTGAAGTGGGCCAGCGACCTAATAATTCTCTCATCGTTAACTTCTATAGTTTTCTCTACATTGTGCATCAAATGCATGCTGGAGCCAGAGAATGTGTGTGAAGGATGGAGACGGTCCCCACTTGCCGGAGGAAATGGCTCATATCATCTGAGAGCTGTCTCAAAGTGCATCACCAGTGTTTTCCTCGTACTCGGTGACATTCGTCAGGTACGTTATTTTAGATTTAGTTGTAGTATCACCAATTACAGTAGCACAGCTGTTCTGCTGTTCAGAAGTGCTGAGACAGGCACAGCCTGGAGGGGCTAGGAAAGTTCATTATTCAATTAGTCCGCAGGTTCAATAGTCCTGAACCTTTTCTCTCTACATTCATTCTTTTGTCACCCTCTGTGACTGCCAAAGCCATTCAGTAGTTTGCTCTCTGTTCTTTTGATGTACTATTGGCAAATATATGGTGAATTTACAATTCCTTGGTCTTGTGGATTCAGCAATGAGATGTTTTAATTTTTTTGATGTTTGAAAGGATAACTCTTTGAACTCCATTCCCGGAAGGTGTAATGCTGGTGAAATAAAGATAATATTAAAATAATAATGACAACTACCATTCTTGAGAATCTGCTCTATGCCAGACACCGTTACACGTGTTTCATGTATCAGATATCTTTTGAGCTACACAGTAGCACAATAGCCCTGCAAGGTAGGTGTTATTACTTTACTGTAGGTAAGCTGAAGCTCAGAAAGTGGAAGGTTCTTGCTTAAGATGGCACACTACTAAAGAGAGAGTGAAGCCTCCTTGTAACTAATCCTCTCCTCCCCCTGCAGAGCAGCTTAGCTGCTGAGATGCTCCGGTGCATTCTGAGGATCTGGTGCATTTTGTTTTCTGGAGGAATTGCCTGCTGATGGAAATGCAAAAGGAAGTGCTGTCACCCTGAGAGATACACACTGTGAGACCTTCTGCTCCTCAGCTGGTTGGGGTCATCTGTGAGTGTGCCATCCTTAGGGGAGGATGTGAAGTGGGTTGCCAGGCAAATGGGACTTCTTGCCTTCTCCACAGTCTGCTCATCAGAGGACCTGGCTTACATTCATTCATTCATTTTTACTTGTGATAAAATATACATAATATTTATCATTTTAGCTGTTTGTAAGTTTACAATTCAGTGGCATTAAGTGCGTTCACAATGTCATGTAACCATAACCACTGTCTATACTCAAAACTTTTTCATCATCCCAACAAAAACTCCATATCCATAAATTATTATTCCCCCTTCCCCCCTCCCTCTAGCCCCTGGTAACCTCTATTCTACTTTCTGTCTCTATGAATTTGCCTATTCTAAGTGGAATTATACAATATTTGTCTTTCTGTGTCTGTCTTATTTCACTAAACATAATGTTTTTAGGGTCATTCATATTATAGCACATACCAAAACTTTGTTCTTTTTTATGACTGAAAAATATTCCATTGAATGTATATACCATATGTTGTTTATCTATTCCTCTGCTGAGGGACCCTGGGGTAGTTTTTGGGAGGAGGTCATTGGATGATTTCCTTTTACAATTCCTCAGGCAACCTCACACCACACATGGGACACCTCAGGTTTGTGTTGGGGAGTATGCAGTGATCCATGGGAGTTCTAATACCCTCAGGATGGTGCACATAAAGACAGCAGTTTCAAATCAGTTTCTACTAAGTATATATTAAGCCCCATGTAGATATCTGCTGCTGTATTGGAGTTAAGGAGTTCACTGCCTGTCCTCAGAGAAGCTCAACACAGGCCCTGATGTATGCATGCTCTGACACTCCTCGTGCCCACAACACATATACATATAGGTGTATATCCCCCCATATACATATATACCCCTCTTCACCTCTCAGCTCTCTCCCCAGACATTTAAGTAACCATGAAAATGTGCATCCAAGTGAGTTATAGAGAAGATGGAAAATCTGAGGAGGGCAAGATGGATGTTATGTTGAGTCATGCCTTTGAGATGAGTTACAATTTGAGCCAGATAGTAAAGGATGGGTATGATTTGTGTAGGCATAAAGGTGTGTGTGTGTATGTGTGTGTGTGTGTATAGAGAAGATGGAAAATCTGAGGAGGGCAAGATGGATGTTATGTTGAGTCATGCCTTTGAGAAGAGTTACAATTTGAGCCAGATAGTAAAGGATGGGTATGATTTGTGTAGGCATAAAGGTGTGTGTGTGTATGTGTGTGTGTGTGTGTGTGTGTGTGGTGTGTGTATGTGTGTGTGTGTGATAAGAGTATATCAGGAAGAAGAAACTACTTGAGCAAAGTCTCAGAGTCCAGAATTGGACCAGGGGAGTGTCATGGGATTCATGGGGAAGGTTTCTGTGGGACAAGAGGGATGGGGAGGTGGAGCAGTGGGGGAGGAACAGGTGGGGGGAGGTGTTTAATTCCAGGCCAAGGTGTTGAACTTTACCCTGCAAGTGGTTGGGAGCTTAGGGACAAATAACTGACAAAATTGATTTGAAAAATGTGTAAATCAATAACCTGCATTTATCGAGGGACTCCTGTGTGTGAGGAACAGTATTGGGATGGGCAGCGGGTATAGAAAGATGAAGGTAACACCCAAGATGGAACCTGGTGAACACTAAAGTTTGAGGGGTAGGAGGAGGGAGTGAAGCCAGAAAAGAAGGCAGAAAATAAAGATCTGAGAGGAGGATGAGTCAAGAGTATAATCTCAAAAGCTAGCAGGAGGGCGATTCCGGGAGAGCTTGGTTATCTCTGTTGAAAGCTGCACTAAAATCCCAGAGAGGAAGGATGCATGCTCTGCACCTGGTTTTGACAAGCAGAAGGACACTGATGGTCTCGGCAGCCAAAGCCTTGGTGGAGTAGGGTAGTGAGAGTAGAAGCCGATGTGGGATAGGCTGAAGAGTGAAAGTGAGCCCAGGAATGAAGATGCTGAGTGAAGACCATGCTCTCTAAGTGACCCGTGGCGCAGGAAAAGAAGTAAGTGCAGTGGTAGCTGGAGAGGACAACGTGCTCAGGAGAGTAGGCTATTACCATTGTTATTAGTGGAACAAAGAGAATCCAAAGCATGTTTCTGTATTAGTGGGAAAGAACTAGTGGAGAGGGACAGTTTGATTAAACAGCCAGAAAATAATCAATGGAACAAATTGTTTTATAAATGGTGGTTTAGAAAGATGGATCTGGTAATGAAATGCAGGCTGGACTGAAGTTTGGAAGTTGCCAGAGTCCATCTGAAGAGTGGTTGCAGACAGCAGGGATGTCAGGCAGCTGTGGCATGGACAGAAATGGAGTAAGGAGGTAGAGACAGTCATCAATCAAGCTCCAGGAAAAGAAAGAACAGGACTTGGTGTTGGAGTAAAGACTGATAAGTAAGTAACATGGAAGGAGCCCTCAACTTTGGCTCGGGTGATCTGGTGCATTTAATGTCCTGCGGCCATTTCCACCACACTCTCTAAAACTCTCCAGGTTCACTATGACACCACTTGTCCAGGGCCTCTGACAGTGACCCTGAAGAAACACCAGACTCAGTTTTCTTTGAACTGTGTCTTTTTGTATTAGGATCGGTATAATGTGATCTTCCAAAACTAATTTCTCTGATTGCTGTGCATGTCCTCTGTCATCTTTCTTCCCATGAGTGCACAGCCATTGAAAACAGGCTGAGTCATTAGGGGAAGAAAGAGACTCAAAGGCCGTGTCTGCGGGGGATGAATGACCGACCTGTCAAGATAAGAGCCTTGAGCCGCTGCACAATGCACCTGCTCACATAATCATTTTGTTGTCAAAGCTGCTTTTTTGCTTCCTTCCCTTTGCTCCTGCTTCAGACTTATTTTTGGAGCATTTTTGTGACCTTGAACATGAAATAAAATGGTGGTGCCACTTCTCAAGGGAAATGTGTTTAAGATGTGCTGGTTCATGAAAGAGAAACATCAGTCAGAGTTCCCCAAGGGCTTAACCTTCATCTGCTTTTCAAAGAGAAAAGCTGCTTCCTTCCACTCAGACAGAGAGCTCTCCCCAGGTTCCTTCCCCTCTTCTCTTCCCACCGCTTTCCTGAACAACAGTAGACTTTTTATCTTTTGAGTTTTGTGGTGTGGAGGCACCATCTGTAGTTCAATAGAGTGGTGGCTTTTTCTCTTTTTTTTGCTTTCCTCTCTGTACTTCCCTGCCACCCCACCAATTTTCATCTTTGTGTTGCTATAATGAAGAGCAAAAATGTTGGAGCTGTGTACACAAAATGCTAACTTAACTGTTGCTCACAAGTTGGGTGCATGGTTCTGTAAGAAAGAGTCCAAAGAAGGGATTTAGGGAAAAAGAACTATACAGTTATGTTTTCTGATGACAGAGCCATGCAAATCTCTCCTACCTCACAACTCCCAACCATCTATGGATAGGGAACCACTTTTTGTTGCTTATGATTTGAATTTTATTTTATGGACATTTGATGCTCTTCCTGAATAGTCATTCAGTCTATTATAAAAGGAAATAAGAGCATAAGACTTTTGGTGGGACTGGGTAAAGAGAGTGCAGATGGGAAGCTGGTGATGTTGGAGAAGGGAGAAGAGGCTGAATGTCTAGGGCCCAGAGCTGGAATTGGTAAAATGGTACCAAGCAGGCTGAAGCAGAGATCACAGTGAAGGATGGGCTTGATTCCAGTGCCCAGGGGCTGACCAGGGTCTAAGAAGACCACTTTTGGCTGGCAGTCAGTCTTCATGTGACTGGGAACTTTGATCTGCTTGCTCCAGGTAATTTCACTTGCAGCATGCCCAGAAGTGTTTAAAGGCTTGACTTGAGCTTCTAAGTTTAGGTGGCCCATTCTTTGAACACCCAACGAAGATGTTTTCAATATCAACTGCTGTACCCCACATGAGCCCTGACTCCCTTGTGTGGTGGTAGAATGTGGTTTCTGTGCCTGCAGGTTGATTATTTCAAGGTGTGTCCATGGGATGTGGATACCATTGTGCATTCTGGAAACACACACACAAGTGTGGGACTTTACCACTCTGATCTACTCCTATTTTTTTTTTCCTGTTTTTCTGGGTGAAATCTTATCCACTACAAGGGAATCATCTTTTCTGGCAGAAATTCTGTTCCTTCTCTGTTTCCACCTTTGCTTATTCTTCCTTTATTTAAGTTTCCTTTATGATAAATTATAAAGAAAAGAATGGGACACACTCAAAGAACCCAACTACATGAGCATATCTAATTAAAAAAAGAAAAAAAAACACATCTGTGGTGAATTGTCAGACATAACTCTCTCTCTTTGAAGTATATATTCAACTCAATAGTTTTTCAATGTGGAAACAGCTACATGAGAAAAGCTGGACACACCAGATGAGGGCCCCTTACTTAGCTCAGATATGCTAAAGTGTCAATGTAATAACTTTCAAAAATATTTGATTTCATAAAATAAATTATTCTTGTTTCCACATATTAAGACACAGAAAGATGCTTCATCTTAAAATTGATGTAAAATTTTTCTCCTTCTATTAATATGTCTAATATGAGGGTTTACTTCAAAAAGTTCATGGAAAGATTTGTATTATCTTTTAATTCTATTTTTCCACAAACTTTTTGAAGCACTTTCATATAAATCTCAAATCTATGAGACTTGGATGTTTGAAGAATTATGGCAAGACAAGAAAATACATTTCTCTCTCATACAGAGAATGGAGTTCAATAACTTTGAAAGATTTAAAAGAGGTCTGAAGAATATGTGGTTAGTTTTTCATGCTGACTCCGAGTGAAACTTGAATTTGCTTTTCTATTATAATTTTTTGAGTGGAGGACTTTAGAAAAACATAGAAGCATCTTTTATTTTAAAACAGGGTTTGTTCTTCAGAAAATTCCTTCTTTCCTTGGAAATTCTAAGACAATTGCTTTCCAAAGCATTAAGAACTAGCTTCTTTTAGAATAGGTTATTTTCCAACGGCAAGCTCCAAATGACCTAGCAAAAATTATTCTTATTAAGAATATAATCATAGGGAAATCTCTCCATGAAAGAAGGTGAGAAACGACTTGTTCTCTCTCTCTCTCTCTGTCTGTCCCTATACACACACTATCCCAAGAATAACCATGATAAAAATAACACCAACTAGCCAAAGAACACAAACTATAAGAATGTTAGCAAATGTGTTAATTTATTTTATGTAGCCAGCATGAGGGTAATGGAGCAGCTGTGATTGACAGTCATTGTGTGATATCAGTAAAATTCATTATCTACGGGATGTTTCCTATATTGCAAATAGATTTACTGTGAGTTGATCCTATATAGGCAGGCATGTGGGGGGAAATGTAGCAGCAATTTAGAAAGGGAAATGGCCTGGGATGATAGCCCAGCTGGAAGTAAGGATGTTCCTGTGTTGAAGATCAGTGCAGTTAAAAGGATTTAGCAGCCAGATTATCAAGTTAATAGCTGGAGGGCTTAATCGTTGGCCTCAACACTGCTTCTGCTGCAGTGATTTAAGTGGGAGGGATGATGTAACAACCACAGTGCCTTGAATGAGGTAGGTTTGAATTCCACATCTCCACATTAACCAGGCAATTCAGGACCCAGTGTTCAGGATAGAAATATTGTGAGGTGGTGAGAGTTCTGAGGAATCAGCGACCATGTACAGAGGGCAGATTGTAGTTCTGGCAACATTGCTTCTGTCAGCTGCAGGTCTTGAAGTTCCAGGGTATTTCTCTGGAATGCTGAAATTTTATTGCAAATTTCTCATCAACTTGAAATCTAAGGTCTTAGTATTAAATATGTTATATCTGCTAGACAATTCTAAAAGTGGTTAATCACTCCTATATTACAAGTTAAAATTATTTTTGTAACTCAGAGGTGGCATGGTTGGAAATGAATGAGCTTGAGGCTTAGAGTCAGATATCTGGACATAAATCTGCCACTTCAAAGTCTGAGGACTGGGGCAGATCATTCAGCTTCTAAATGCACTAGTTATTTTGTCGATAAAAAGGCAATATTGCCATGGTTCCAAATGAATGAGCTTGAGGCTTAGAGTCAGATATCTGGACATAAATCTGCCACTTCAAAGTCTCAGGACTGGGGCAGATCATTCAGCTTCTAAATGCACTAGTTATTTTGTCGATAAAAAGGCAATATTGCCATGGTTCCTACCTTCTCCAGGGGAGGTTAGGAGAATCAAAGGAGATGCTCTATTTGAGAGAGCTTTGCAATAAAAACAATAAACAAAAGGGAGATTTCCCTCCTTCTATTTTCCTTTACTATTTTGTTTTTTTCTTTTCAGCCATATTTTAATGATTTTGGTGACCGACTTTATGATTTGTGTCATTTGATAAAGATATGCCATTGATCTAAGCCCTCTTGATTCCTTTTTTGGAAGTATACATAATACATTTCAGATGAGCTACTATTATTTTCTACCTCTTAGAAGTTCTAAAGTCTGTTATTTTAGCTCCTAGAAATATTCAGAAGAATCAAAGATTTTAATGGGAGACATTGATTGATTTTACCTCTTATTGGTGACTTAATAACATCATAAAACTTGATTTATATATTACTAGCTTATATTTTGCCTTTAAACCTTAAAAGTATTTAGAGTCTAATTTATGAATACTGCATATGCTAATATAGAAAAAGGGAAAGATGACACTGCTGCGGTTTGCTCAGGAATGGTTGGAAACATACGTTTAACTGCTGCTTCCCATCTCTTCTATACTTTTGTGGTGGATAGAGCACTGTCTAAGAACTTGATCTATAGAACCTTAAGGATAATTATCATTTCATAGCTCTGGCTGGTTCTTCCCCTGCTAAGGACAGAAATCTAGACTAGATTGCTGAGTAATTTAGAAAAACACACCAATGGCTTTTTCATGTTATGAAAGTCAGGTCTTCTGACCATCACCTCCTTGGCCCTAGCTGGAAGGGGCTTGACACAAAAGGGCTAAAGTGTCTGTCAAACTAAGAGAAGAGATGGAAGAAAGGTCATCAATGAAGGAAGAGTGGAGGGGGCCAGCAACATGACAGCTGTATAAGATCCAAGATGACATCTATAGAGAAAAACAGCTAGGGAGGGATTCATGTGGGCGGATAGAGCCAAATAGCCTTTAGGAATGTTAAAAATGTTGTTTTATGCTGTGTTGTAGTTTCCTCTCTGCTATTCCCAAAGCTTTTGGAAGAGTCTGCTAAACACAACAGCATTCTGTTAGTGGTGCTTTAGGGAGTGAGGAAAGGGGGAATTTTTAATTATATCTGGATGGTGGGTGCAGACTGTTGTTTAAGGGCCAGGGGTTGGATATTAAATCCAATATTAAAGAAAAATATAAACCCAGAAGATTGGACTAAGGTCATATGGATTATACTAGTGTTAGAAGAAATTGTGAAATATTTAGAAGTGGATTACTGGGTGATGTAGAAGTTTCATGCTCATGGTAAACAAATGTCCCTTTTCAGTGAGATGCAAATACATTTTGTCAGGTGACTGGGGATGCAAGTGATCCCACCCCCCACCTGCACCCCCAAGGTGATTCATAACATTATATTTTATTGTCTCTCGGATATTAATCATTTTTGCATCTATTAGCAAATTCATTTCAGCATTGACGATATATGTGTCCTTTGAATATTCACTTAAACTGTTTTTGACATCTTACTGATTATCTCATTAATTAATGAGTTAAGCAAATCTTAACATGTGTTCATTTTGTATTTACATGGGGATCATGATTTTACATTTTTAAAAACTATCCTTTAACACAAGTTTCCACAGTGCTAATGTATCACACTGATCTTTCAAATGACTAAATTTCTGACTCCTTTTCTGATTTCTTTAGTACCACTGTCCTCTGCCTTGTGGAAGACACTGAATGATTTGTACCTCTAATCCTCACTCATGAATTAGTGCTCACTGACTATATTCCCACTCCCAGACCTCAAACAGAAAGGTCAAAGGACCACCAATTATCCACTCAGAGCCCCACTCGGAGAGGTGGCATGCTTAGAAAAAAAAGATTAGTGTAGCCAAGTCTGGAGCTACACACGAAAATGTAGTATGCTTGATTTCTACTCCCTTAACTCTATTTTCGGAAGTTATTGTATGTGTGAGATGATGCAGACTGAATTACTAAAAGTAGAAATAAATTATACTACACACTACCTATTAAGATCATAACTGATATGAATTCTATAAAATTTTACAAAATTCATTTATATGAATTTTATAAAATCAAGCAGTTAAAAGAATAGAGTTTTCAGGAAGAGATCATAAAATCAACAGGTTTGCTGAACGATGGAGATTTATTCTTTGAAAAAAATTAAGCCGAGATGCTGGGTACTGTTCAAGCTTTATTAAAGGAAAAGAATCTGCTAGGCTGCACCCAAAGTTGGGGGCAGCACAGGGCTGCCCTCAAAATGGAGGACAGCACTGGGTGTGGGGGTGGTAGAGCTTATATAGGGTGCCAAAAGCTGGCTGATATAATCACGGAGGGGCATTATGCTAATGTGGGGTGGTAGAGCTTATATAGGGTGCCAAAAGCTGGCTGATATAATCACGGAGGGGCATTATGTTAATGTGGATTGGGGTGGAGAACTGTGTCCTTGAGGAAGCAAAAGGGGTTTCTGTTTAAGTCAGGAGGCTTCTCATAAAGGGAAGGGGGAAGGGGCTTGGTGCTGGAGTGGAAGACAAGGCCAGCAGCTATTTTGTGCTCATTGTGTGTACAATGGCGCTGGTCATGTCCATGATTCATCATTCTTGGATTCACAAAGTTTCCTATTAGAGATATTAAGTCTTCCTTACTTCTAACTGTTCGATATAATGGTATGTTATCCAGAGACAGTGGAATCTGGAACATATAATTTCCTTCCAGAGGGAGGTAAGAGGTCAGGTCTTATGATCATTCTTGCTCAGGAATGTTACTATCTTGTTAAGATCAATGAACTCTAGTCTACCATGGTGAGCATGAAAATACTTCATACCTTTCACTTGTGAATTGCAAAGAAATTGATTCTATTAAAGAAATTGACAAAGTGCTTCTCAGAAAATTCTGGATCCCTCAATTGATACATGTTATAGTCTGAATGTTTGTGTCTCCCCATAATTCATGTTAAAATCCTAAACCCCAAAGTGATGGTATTAGGAAGTGGGGCCTTTTGGGAAGTGATCAGGTCAAGAAGGTAGAGCCCTCATGAATGGAATCTGTGCCCTTATAAAGGAGGACCCAGACAACTTCCTTGCCCCATTTACTGAGGACACAGTGAGAAGGTGCCATTTATGAATCAGGAAATGGGCCCTCACCAGACACTGAATCTGCCAGTGCCTTGATCTTGGACTTTCCAGCCTCTAGAACCATGAGGAATAAGTTTCTGTTGCTCATAAACAGTTTATGGTATTTTGTTATAGCAGCCTGAATGGGCTAAGATAATATGATTATCTATTTCAGATGTAACTGCAAGACTCTTAGATAGTATATCCTTTATTAATTCATACTTATTTCACATTCTTTTAATTTTCATCCAGGCTTTCAGTTTTTCTCTTTTCTCTTAAATTCATTGTTAAAATATATTTATTCTATGATTTCTGCCTCTGATAATGTACACTCTGGTTTGTTATTTTTATTACCAACATCATTTTTTTATTATCAAAACAGAATATCACAAACAGTATAAATCATTGTAGAAAAAGTAAAAATATAAAGAGAATTAAGTCTCCACCATAACTCTGTCCCTCAGAAATAAGCACTAATACCTCTGAGTATTTCATTTCAGATATTTTTGTATGAATAAATGTAGATAATATATTTTATGTACACAAGCATATTAAAAATATGATCTTGCTCTTTTTTAAAACATTTTTTCATCAAAAGAAATTTAATGAAATCCTTCCATGTTCATAATACATACCCTAGAGCATGTGTTTTTAACCAGAGGCTCTGGAATAGGACTTGTTCAAATCCCAGTTTTGGTTGTGTGACTGTGGGAAGTCACTGAATCTTACTATAAAATAGATTTAATGCTAATTACATGCTTTATAGATTTGTTGTGATGATTAAGTAGAATAGTACATGTAAAATATCCAATGCATAAAAACATTAAATAAATGTTAAGCATTATAATTTCCCTGTCATCAAATATGACTATATTTTGACTAGTTTTACAGGTCGTATTAAAAGTTGAATTGAGGTTGAGGGAAAGTGAACAGGGAGATTTATTGTTTTTCTTTCATTGCCTTTAGAGATAATCTTAAAAATGTGTTTGGTAATTTGATGACATAATATTTGTGAGTAGTAGTTTTCTTGGTGGTGTTATCGTGGATTAGTGGGTTCTGATCCACATCCTGTGTGATTGTTTATTGCTGAGGGTGAACTACAGTGTTTACTTTTGAATCAGACTCTCGTTCTAGCATTCGGGAGATAACCAAACTTTTGTGGATAGAAGCTGTGAAAATTAAGTATTGGCTGAATATGGCCATTAATGATTAACAAAAGAACTACAAGCTTGAGTTCATCTTAACAGCAAAGCTCCTACTGGGTTTCTGGAGGTACAGAAATCATGACAAATTAAATCACATCTAATTCAAAGCAATATTTATTGCAAACTGGTCATATAATTGATTCTAAATCCCATGCCATTTTTTATTTCAGTGAGGAGATATTTAAGCATGGCAGATAGTGCATTTTTGGAATTTGATCAATTTTTGGTAGTAAAACCTGTCCAGTTCTTCAATTATGATATTAGAATGACTAAACAGTCCTTTAAAAATAAAAATTATTTTGAGCTATCATTTTGTTTTCTCTTTTGGCCTACATTTATGATAACCTTACAGAGATTTGAAAGTGAAATTTGTTTGTTGAGGTACAAGAAATTATATTTTCTTTCTTAATTGAATCTTCCAACCCATTGTGTTTTGATTAAAGACAGGTAATTGCTTCTTAAAATATATAATTTTTGACCTAACCCTCCCAACATGCTCACCTTCTTTAAAATTAAAGACCTACCAATTAAAAAAAAGTTATTTTAAAATAGTGAAAACATCCTGATCAACATAAGCATAAGAGTTGGAAGAATAATACAAATTGGAGAGACAAAATTCAGAGGGCTAAATGCTCACACATCTGGTTGACGGCAGACCTCACCTTGATCTGAGGGCTGTTCCTGACTGGGGTTAATGCCTTTTCCACGGCACCACATAGCTTCTTCTATAAATGCTCTACAAAATGAATATAAAGCCATAAAAAATTTATATGCACATTGCAGATAAAACATTGTTCTTTTAGTCCTATTCAAAATGAATAAGCTTGCTCTCGACATTAATTACAACTATTTTTCTTATCGTTTACACAAATTAGAAATGAACTCGGGATAATTTAGGTGGGTTATACCTCTTGAGGGGCCTAGTAGACTTGAACTAATACTATTTGCATTGTAATTGAGCCACCTGAGGTGCTGGCAGATCCCTTCATGCTTTACGAAGGGCAGATCTGAGTATTTGCAGGCTTGACTGAGCTTTAGTTGTAAAGCGTGGAGGCCTACAGGCTCCTGCACCAGGCTGTGCTTTCTCTTTTCTCCTTTGCTCTTCTCCACTTCCTTGCTTGAGCCTCACCTCCCAATCCATTCCCCACTCTGCAGATTAATGCCTTTTCTACCATTTCACATAGTTTTTATGAATTATGAAGGATCGGCCCGTGTAAATTTTGAAATAAGATAACGTTATGCATAAAATGTAATAAAATAAAATTATCTTTTATTAAAATCCTTCAATGTTAGCATTTTTATGGACCCCGTTGATGATTTCAATTCCACTGTCCTTATGTGCCTTGTGTAGAAAATGAGATGCTCAGGTCTTTGTGACTTCCAACATGTCGAGATGCTCTCTTTTAGTAAAAAATCAAATGGCTTTTTTTCAAGAGTAGCTGTGTGAGAATTTTCTAATGCTTGTGGAGTTTTTCAAAAGATTAGCTATTTAACATTTTATTTGTCATGATGTAAATTAGCAATATTGATTTCATTTAAATGAGTCTTCTTTCAGCACTTTTTTTTTGGCAGCTGGCCAGTATGGGGAGCTGAACCCTTGACTTTAGTGTTACAAGGCTGTGCTCTAGCCAGCTGAGCTAACCAGCCAGCCCAAAGCACTTTTTATTTTTATGTCAATGATATATGTCATGATATATAACATATATGTGTATATATTTATGTATTTTTTCAGGGAAAAAATTATGGCTATTGTCACCTTATATGTTTCTTTATAAACAGTTTTTTTTTGGTGCGAACACTGTACTAACCAAAAGTCAGAATATAGAATTTGAAAAAATGCTATCTTATGGATTCTGAATAAAATATAAGTATAGTTAAAGTCAAGTTTTAAGGTTAGCTTTTTTACTTTAGTGTTGCTCTTCCTGTGATTATTTCTTATCCAGATGATAAATGTTTAATTTATTGATATCACTATATTTTTCTATGTATTTCTAAAACACATTCCAACATGCAATACAATTTTGCTTGCCTAGAGAGCATATTTTCCCTTGAGATTTGTCCTTGTATGTTACATTAGTTTTATCAAAAACTACATGTGAATGGCACTGTGGTGTCAGAGAAACTTATCTTCATATTCAAACCTATGCAATACAATTTTGCTTGCCTAGAGAGCATATTTTCCCTTGAGATTTGTCCTTGTATGTTGCATTAGTTTTATCAAAAACTACATGTGAATGGCACTGTGGTGTCAGAGAAACTTATCTTCATATTCAAACCCGCTGTTTTACTAGCACTCATCACTAAACAAGTTACCCAGTTTATCTATCTCAGTTTTCTCATTGGTAAAAATAGGGTTTGTGAGGATTAATGTATCAGCACAGATGGAGGCTGTAGTGCATTGAATTATGTCCCCCCCAAACTCACTGAAGCTAGAATTGTGTTCCCCAAGTTTTATGTATTAGAAACTTGGCCCCCACTGTGACTGTTAAGAGGGTGGGAAATCCTATTATAGTAATTGAAAGGTGAACCCTTGAAGAGGTGATTGTATTGTAGGATCATGCAGTTGTGATGGATTAAAAATAGTGGTCAGGGGCATGGTTCTGAAGGCTTTAAAAGAAAAGGAGAGTCTGTCTTTCTCTCTCTCTGCTTCCACCATCTTGCAATGAGAGACCCCTGGGTCACTATCAGCACCACCAGATGGACTTTGAACTTCCCAGCCTCAGAAACTGTAAGCAAATAAATTTTGTTTTCTTTATAAATCATCCAGTTCCAGTATTTTGTTATAAGCAACAGAAATGGTCTAATACAGAGGCATAGAGAACATCTCAAAAAATGCTGGTTGTCTTTCCTTTCATTCCTTTTTATAAGCAAAGTAAATGGAAGAATAGAGCCTGCTTTGAGATTAATTGTATCCCCACAAAAGATGTGTTGAAGGCCTAACCCCCAGCATCTCAGAATATGACCTTACTTGGAAGCAGGGTCACTGCAGGTGTAACTGGCTTAGTTGAGGTTATACTGAAGAAAGTTGAGCCCTGTTAAAAGATAAATTTTGGCACATTAAAATTTTAAAGAGTTTATTTGAACAGACAGTGATTCATGAATTGGGCAGTGCCTAATCATAAGTGGTTTGGGCTCCACTGAAGGGGGGTGAGGGGAAAACTTTTAAAAGGTGCATGCAGAAGGAAGACAAAGAAAATATTTAATTGGTAAAGTTGAACAGTAGCCTTAAAGGCCCTAATAGAGAAGGTGGCCACATGAAGATAGAAGCAGAGATTAGAGTTTTGCTGCCTGAAGACAAGGAATACCTGTGGCTACAAAAAGCTGGAAGAGACAAGCATCTTCCTCTAGAGGCTTTGGAGGGAGCATGATCCTACGACACCTTGATTTCAGACTTCCGGCCTCCAGAACTGTAAGAGCCAAATTTCTGTTGTTTTAAGCTACCCAGTTTGTAGCACTTTGTTACGGCAGCCCTGGGTAGCTAATAAAGAGGCCAAGTGGACCTGGAAGTGCAAGGCCTCCCAGGGTCATCCTGGCGTGTCATTCATCAGCAAGCACTTTGGGATTCTTGGTCTGAGATGCTGCATTGTGTGCTGCTCTGGAGGGTGTGAACAAACTCTGACCATCTACATGAAAGATCTTAAATTTTGGGGGGTCATGAATCCATTTGAAAACTTTATATAAATGATTTTGATACCTTCTTAAGAAAAGGGAATGCAGATGCAGACATACATTTTGCTTTGAATTTTATAGCATTCACAGTCTCTCCAGGGGATTCATAATAAGATTTCCTGCTCTAGAATTTCACTCTCAGAGTGCTGCTTGTTAAAAGAAAGAACAAACATAGCTAAGCAGACATTGAACAAGTGCTGTAATCTAATTCACATTAACAAAGTAATGGCTATTAGAAGTTGGTAGATGGAGAGATGATCTTGGGACTTTTATGTTTGAAAACAGGAGTTTTGACTGTGTGCTTAATTTACATATTTGCCTCATGCCATAGTGGAAAGTGAGTAGAAACTAATTATAATTAGAGCCAGCATTTATTATGTTCTGGGTACTGTGATGGGTGTTTTGTGCTCGTTACCTCTAAACGCAGGCTTTGGTTGGGGATGCGAGTGGCAGGAGGACCACTTAGCCTCGTTCTCACTCTCACTCATGAAGGACCTCAAATTTAGACTTTTGAGGTTATCTCCAGATTAGGTTACTCTTACAGACGTAGGAACACGCTAAGAGAATCTAAGAACATATTCATCATGCAGTTTTAAACTGTTGGCCTATTAGGCTGTATTGCCTGTAGTGCACTTTGAATGAATATTTTTTTAATAAATCTTGAACTTCCCATAAGAATAGTACAATTATATAAATGTATTATACATACGTATGTGTGTATATGTATATTCAGATACTAGTTCATCAAATACAAATTTTTAAAATAGCTCACCATTTTCGAAACCTTGTTTTCACATTTTTCCCTTTTGTAGTATACTTAGAATCTCAAAAACAAGCAGTGGGCTAAGTCTCTCTTGACCTTTGAGAAGCTCTCCTCACCACAGCTCTTCAAGTTTTCCCATCTCAGAGATGAGGGGTTGGGGATTTCTCCCCAGATCACCTCAGCTAGTCTGCTTCAGAAGGCCTGTGTGGAGCCTGGGCAGGTGGATTTTTAATAGCTTCTCAGGTGTGTGTGAGAACCACCAGACTAAGGAGAATAAAACAAGGGCTTGAGACCTATGCAGAGAAAGTTTTTGGATTTCCTAGGTCGCCAAGCTTCAAGTCACTATGTCTCTGAGAGAGGGTGAGGTATGCAGCTGTGAATCCTACAAAAGTGTCACATTTAGAGAATATCAGAGCAGTGAAAGCAGTTGGCTTCAGAGAGCAACTGAGACACTTGACTGATTTTGTGAGGTAGAAAGGTAGTGACTGACTGTAGTGGAAGATAGAAACTCATTTCCCAACTGTGTATCTCTGTGACTAAGCAGCTTACTGCTTGGCTCATGGCTCATTAAACACATATGAAAAGGGAAGACCACTGTAACACTTCTTTCATTGTTCTAAGGGGAAAATTTATACAATTGATCAAAAGAACAAAAGGTACTAGAATGGACAATAACTGTGTTAAAGCAGCAACAATGTCCCACACAGACATATGAAAAGGGAAGACCACTGTAACACTTCTTTCATTGTTCTAAGGGGAAAATTTATACGATTGATCAAAAGAACAAAAGGTACTAGAATGGACAATAACTGTGTTAAAGCAGCAACAATGTCCCACACAGCAAGGCAATTGAAACTGGAAAGATTTGGATCCTGGTACCAGCCAGTCACCAAAAACACAAATAATGAACAAACAAACCAAAACCAAAAAAATCTGTAAAGAGAACTGAAGATCTGTGTCAGGCAACCCAGGCCATTGTAGCAAGGCAGGTTGCATAAAATTCTGTGCTCCGGGCTGCGGCCATTGTTCCAATATTGTTATCCTTAAACAGTAGCTATGAAATCTTAATTATCTGCCTGAAGAATAAGCAGATGAGGAAAATGCTTATGGCAATGTCCCTGTCCCTGCCTTAAAGTTAATAACTTAAAGGCAACAGTCAGTATCACAAGAAACTAAGGCACAGCAGAAGCTAATATTAAGTCTGACAGCTAAAGTGCATAAGAAATAGTCCAATAGTCCAAAAGCCTTAAATTCTTTTTCTTAAAAAACATTCCTTTTTAAAAAAATTGTTTTCAGTTTAGTTTTTATGAATGTTCTATTTCCGTGAGGCATGTTAGGTGTATGACGCCTTTTCTCACTAAGAGAAGACTTCACAAAGCATCATAATAAACAGCGATTTTTTTTGGGGGGGGAATGTTTACTTGGGAATTGTACTAATTTATTAACTTTGAAACATCTTTTGTTATCTTTTCTGGAGGTAACCT
>NW_007729834.1:130964-131430 GCF_000696425.1 Galeopterus variegatus
AGGGTTGCGATCCGTTGCCGGACACGGAAAAAGACAAAAGACAAAAAAAAAAAAAATACATGTTCCCTATAGAAAATTTATACAAGCCAAAAGAAGGAGAATCAAATGTATAATCTATACCACACAGTGATGATTACTGTTACATTTTTAGTATATTATGGTACGGAATATTAATATATGTATATACTACACATATAAAATACAAAATGGATTATACTGTACTCATTTACTCCTATTTTTATACAACATTTTTATGTTAAGAAATATGCCTTCAATATTGGTTTTAATAACCCAAACTCATTTTATTGTATGAAAATTCCTTCCTGTTGGATATCTAGTTTGTTTCCAGTCTTTATTTTTTTTTTTTCCTTTTTGTCTTTTTTCGTGTCCGGCAACGGATCGCAACCCTCAGTGTTGCGCCCGTACCGGACCGGGACTGGCAACGGGATCACAACCCTCGGTGTTG
>NW_007729834.1:132430-135314 GCF_000696425.1 Galeopterus variegatus
GTCTGTATGTGGGATCCAAACCCTCAGTGGGAGTGCCACCGCGCTCCCAAGCGGCGCACTGTAGCAGTGTGCCACCGGGCCGGCCCTCCAGTCTTTATTTTAAACAATGCTGAAACATCCTTCTGGCTAAATCTTGTCATAAACCAATTCCATTTTTTGGATCTTCCATAAATTTGTACTGTTTTCAAAAGGTTTGTAAATTTTAAGATTGAACAAACATATATTTATTTTTACTATATGCACGTGTTTTAGCTTTCCTTGCAAACAGAAGACTCAAGGCATAATTATTCTTGATTAAACCCCATGGTCTTGTTCCTGGCTACCATGTAACTGATCAGTAGTTAAAAATTAAGAGTGTTAAAAAAAAAAAAGACATTCAAACACATGCCTCTATTTCTTGTATCCACAGGAAACGATACTCAGTGATGATGTGAAAGGTTAAAGCCCAACTGACAACATACTTTTACTTTTCATCTGTGCAGTGCATGGAGAAAAAAGTGAGAGTCTAGAAAGGGCTGGTTAGTAGTGGGCTCATCTTCTTCTAGCTTTGAAGACCTTACTGGTAGTTATTCTTCAGTAACAGAAAATCAAGGTTCAAGTCATTCTCTTCAAGTGACTGCCCCTTCCTGTTGTGATAAGGAAGCTTCTTTTATGGGAGCATTAGACTTTGGCTGATACTTTATAAATCAGGAAAGACATGCCTGATGTTTGTGTTTTAAATGCGCTTAACATTTAATCTATACAGTACCAAACCTTCAAAACTTTAAACCCTTCTAGGCTGTTTGCACTATTAATTATTACCTCATCTAAAAAACATCATCCACTTTTATAAGCCATCGAAATAAATACCCTTGAAAATTCAATTCATGGCAATTGATAATTTACATAATTTCTTCAGAATAATTGATTTATAATTAAGAGCATTAATAGAATAACTTCTTAAAACTAATTACTTGGAGAATCATTTTGATAGTGGCAAAATGGCCCTTTAAAGGAGATTTCCAGTGTATTTTGGGATTTCAAGGCATTGTGCTCAAAGTTTTCCAAGTAGGTAAGACATAATTCTTATCCTTAAAGACTTATGATTTAGAGGAAGATGTCTCTGTAGCATAAATATATATATATATATATATATATATATTATAGTATAGTATACTATAATATATATATATTATATAAATATATAAATATATAAATACCAAGCAAATACAAAGGCTTATGAGAGGTCAGAGAGTGAGAGATCACATTCAGTTGGGAAATGAGGAAAACTTTGATGGAGGAGGAGGTATTTGTAGTGTACTTGGAAACATGGACAAAAGTTAGCTAGATCAGGGTGAATGGGGAGGATGTAGGTGAGGGTTTAAAGTAGAGAACTGTCTGATGTGTTTAGGAAACAATGAATCGTGCAGTTTTTCCAGGGAGAAATGGCACCATGCTATTGAGAGTCAAGCCGAGGGTTTGGGATTTGTTTTTTGAGGCAATGGGAGGGAGGAAGTGTGTGTGTGTGTGTGTTTGTGTGTGTGTGTGTGTTTCACATTGAATTGATATGGTTGGGCCATGTTTGGAAAAGGCAGTGTTTGTGTGTAGAACAGGCTAGTGAGGGGGCAAGTTGAAAAGGTCTAGGAGTAAGTGTTAAGAAGAACCTGAATTGAAACTTTGATAGTAGGAATCTTCCCTAGAGGGAACCTATGGCATTGGTTAAATGAATATCTGGGAGTGACAAGTTTTAAAGTTAGGGACTGGGAGAATGATAGTATCATTAACAGAGATAGGGAGATGAAAAGGAAGAACTGGAAGGGGAAGGAAGGTGATCATCTTGAGGAAATGCCAAGCAGACAGGGGGAGAAAGAGAAATCATCAAGAAAGTAATGGGTAGGAAGAAGACAAGGGACATGGGCAGGTCATCAACACTACTTCAGGGCACTTAAAGGAGATGAAGCTCGAGTTGGCTGCAAAATTTGTCCATTAGGAGATTATTTGTCCATTAAGAGATAAGATTATGGGCAAACCTTGAGAGACTGGTTTCGGTAGAACTCTAGGCATAGAAGAATTTTGAAAAGAGTTCAGAAAGGAATGAGAGTAGACAGTAGGGTACAGCTCTTTGGAGAAGTGTTCTTGAAAATGTGTGTTTTAATAAAGTTTTATGGATAAAGCAAAGGATAAAGTTAGTAAGGAAAATTGGGGAAAGAGAGGGGCTAACTTATTTATTCTGTGCATATATTTCATCCCACTATGTGCTATGCATGGCACCAGGCAATGGGATAAAATAATGAGCAAAACACATGGGACTGGCCAGTTAGCTCAGTTGGTCAGAGCCTGGTGTTGTAACACCAAAGTCAAGGGTTCGGATCCCTGTACTGGCCAGCCACCCCAAACAAAAACAAAACCAGATGTAATCTCTGTCTCATAAAGCCTGGAATGGCGAAGACAGATGTTTATCAAACCGTCCCAGTTGTTTAAATATAAACTCTGGACAAGCGCTGTGAAGGAAAAGTACAGGTTGCAGAGAGTGTGAGAGAGAACTGATGTACTCAGGCGGGTGGTGTCAAGGACGGCCCCTGGGAGGAAGTGAGCTGAGAGCTGAAGGGGGCTGCAAAGGAAAAGAGGTGGGGGGTCGAGGAGGGAGGACTCGGAACAGCATAACAATATGGAAAAGCCCTGGAATTCGGGGCCGGCAGGGGGCAGGGCCTGGCTGGATGCATGGCCCTTTGTCAGAGCCAAGAAGTGTAGAGTTAAGAGGAGGTCTTCTTTTTTTTTGTACTCTAGGGCGATTCAAAAGGTAGATTATGCATGTGCATGGCAGGGAGCAGCCAGTGCACGTGGAAGGAAGATTAAAGATTTCAGGAGTCGTCTTGCTTTATGCCAGATTAATAAATATAAGCTA
>NW_007729834.1:135708-138685 GCF_000696425.1 Galeopterus variegatus
AGCATAACAATATGGAAAAGCCCTGGAATTCGGGGCCGGCAGGGGGCAGGGCCTGGCTGGATGCATGGCCCTTTGTCAGAGCCAAGAAGTGTAGAGTTAAGAGGAGGTCTTCTTTTTTTTTGTACTCTAGGGCGATTCAAAAGGTAGATTATGCATGTGCATGGCAGGGAGCAGCCAGTGCACGTGGAAGGAAGATTAAAGATTTCAGGAGTCGTCTTGCTTTATGCCAGATTAATAAATATAAGCTACTGTTTATTAACTCTAAAAGCTGTTTTATTTTACTGAAGACCCTGAAATATATGTTTCCTGGGGACTAGTTTTCAGACCTGCAATTTTTAGTAGGTGTGCCTTGTTTCAGGCAGCAGATGCATTTCTGGTTAATTGTGGCTAATTCACATTTTTGTAAATTGACTCATTTTAAACACAGGCAGTCTGCTTTTTAAAGGAAACCTTTAAAAAGGTTTGGCGCATCCTTTTATAAAGTGCAGAATTTTGGGGGAGGGAAAACAAATATATTTTGTAAATCTCTCCTTCAGTGGAAGGGAATGAAGGGGCAACTCTGCTGAGAAACATGTATATTCACAGGTACTTAGGGGTCGATAATTAGCAAAAAAGGTCTTCTGAAAACAAGAGCAGTTTCCCTTTAAATTCTTTGGTCTGTAAATATTTTAGTAGGAAAGTCCAATCTCAGCCTCATATTTCTTATTTTCAGAAAGCTCTTTGACGTAAACAATCTCTGGTTTCATTTTAACTGGAGATTACAACTTCTTGAGAATTCTAAGGAGGTAGTTTCAGAAGATTGGTGCAGGTGTCTGTGTTTTTAACGATATGCACCTCTCTTCATGTTCTGTGAGTAGCTGCTCAGAAAACGAATGATGTCTTTGTGAGAAGAGGCAGCATCAATCTCCTTGATTAGTTACTCTCAGGGAGCTGATGTAATTGAGCTTCTGCAACGCAGTTCTGATGTTGTCAAATGTATTGTGGGGCTTCCAGGGTGACACTCTGCAGACATTACCTGGAGAATGATGGTTATGCTTTTTTTGTTCTTTTAGTGTTGACTTGTAGGTCTACTAGACATGGAATTTATCTAGAGAAGAGCAACTTTTTCCAATTGCTCATCTTCCTCTGAGAATCATAGATTTCTTAGAGAGTTCTTATGTCTAGTCTAGGGTTTGGCATGACAGATACTTATGTTTGATGCAAAATAAAACATAAAATACACGTAACCTTTATTCAGCCCACATTATAGATGTATTCTATATGCTTTCAGCTACAGTGAATTACATTAATAACCTGTTATTGTAAAAATGTCAAGAGTACTTTCTCTTGGAATGATTATTTATCTGCTAAAAGTATAGGGTTTATTTTAACACTGTTGACAACAACAAGAAGAAAATGTAGCTTTTAGTGAAATGTTCACTTTTCACACATTCTTTTTTGAGATTAGTGCAAAAAATAGCTATCAAGATGACACAGGGAAAATGTCTAAATAGTGCATAGGATCTGAAGTAGCCCTGTCTTCCATTTGATTATACAGAGGGCATAGAGAACTTTATTCTCTTTATTTACAGCTGCACTATTACATTAATTTCATTTTCTGTAAGCAGGTTTGCCATTTAAAAAGACAAAAGAAATGCTCCAAATATGTATGGAAGAAAAAAACCCCTTAATTTCTTCCCCATCCATGTCCATCTGAGACTACATTCTTCTCAGGCACAACATAGTAAAACACTACATTAGAGATTCTGAGAAATTTTAATTGATCATTGACTCAGACGTGAATGTTACTAAGAATTAACGTGAAAAGCTGCATTAATTTCTCAGTTTTAGCAAACTCTTATGGCCCTTAGTTGGGGATGTTTGTTGGTGCTGTGGGCGAGATGTGTAGTGCTGGTCAGTCCTGGTAAGTCATCTGGTGTTCCAAACTTAAGTCATCAGAACAATCTTTGTGATTTTCTTATAGATAATTAGACATTGTACAGTTATTTATAATATTTTCAATAAACATTTACCACCAGCAGCCATCAGGGACATGATCTGGCTTACTGCAACAACTCTGAGTCTGCTTTCTACTTCCCAACCTTCCTTGTATATTGGTGACCCATTCCTGTTTCTTTTCTTTTTTTTTTTTAAAAAAAGATGACTGGTAAGGGGATCTTAACCCTTGACTTGGTGTTGTCAGCACCACAATCTTCCAAGTGAGCTAACCAGCCATCCCTATATAGGATCCGAACTCATGGCCTTGGTGTTATCAGCACCACGCTCTCCAAGTGAGCCATGGGCTGGCCCTCACATTCCTAAATTGCATTTTGTTGGTTCTTTTCTTGAGAACCCACCTTTGCTTTTTGTTACCTATGATGGTAAAGTGTACTTTTCAATCTAGCTTTCAGTCAGGGCTTCCATGACCTCATTTTGCCTTAGTAATCTAACATAACCTCCACATATTCAAAAATGAACCCTCTTGACCAGTTGGAAGTCTCACTAGTGCACTGGTCTCCCATATGCCTCACACGCATTCCCAAGTTCTTATCTTGGCTCATTCTGTCCCTGTTCATTCTCCATAATGCCGAGGGGCTCCTCTGTCCACCCAAACTCTTGCACAGTGAAGACACACCCCTAATTGGGTGTACACGAATGACTTTCCCAGCAATGAGATCAAGCTGTTGGCTTCCTAGCTATCTTATATTAAATAGCTGTTGGGTTGTATCAGAGCTATATTTATATTTAAAAACTAGAGCAGTAATCTTTAAATCCAAGTAGAAAAACTAATGAAAGGGAAACCAAAGACAGGAACTTAAATAAAACTGAAGAAGGATAAGTGGGAGTTTTTTGAGAAAGGTTGCTCTGGGGAAAGGGGGATGGAAGCCAGGTATACCCCTCCTCTTGAATATCAGGACTAATCAAGGTCTGTGGTTCCTCATGACAAAGAATTCCTGGGGATTCTGTGAGGGTAACAACACAGAGCTATCAGACATTC
>NW_007729834.1:139685-144126 GCF_000696425.1 Galeopterus variegatus
AGATTGGGGGCTTCTTTGCATCAGAGATTTTCTGACTTTGTTTCTTCTCAAGATCTTATCGTATTCCTGCATTCCTAACTCCTTACAATATGCTTGCTTTTTCCTATATAAGATGTAACCTAAGAATCAATAAACGAGACTTGATCAGAATACTGTCTTGTCTCCCATCTCTCGCGTTTCTTGTCCCATCCAATTCCCACTCCCCCCTCCAGGGTCTGCGTTGAATATCCCGCGGTTCGGGACAGATAAGTGGGAGTTTTTTGAGAAAGGTTGCTCTGGGGAAAGGGGGATGGAAGCCAGGTATACCCCTCCTCTTGAATATCAGGACTAATCAAGGTCTGTGGTTCCTCATGACAAAGAATTCCTGGGGATTCTGTGAGGGTAACAACACAGAGCTATCAGACATTCATGAGTATTTATTTTGCTGTTTAGTCATTCACTTTCTCATGATTCTTCCTTCCATCTCTCAACATCAGGGGCCCAGTACTATCTACTGCAATTAGAGGGAGCTGAAATGTGTAGGTATATCTAGTGTTGCTGGCTGCATTCCAGAACAGAGGAAGTAGAGAGAAGTGGTACGTCAGTGGGTCATTACATCTAAGCTTTGATTCCAGCGTTGTTCCAGAAACTTCATCCAACAAGACATCCAGAAGCTGATAGTTATTCAGATATCAACTCACACTATCCAAACTCACAAGAGCAGATGTGTGAATCAGAATGTCAGCTCATTAATTGACAGTAGTGGTTATTCCTTTCCAGGGACCAGAATGCACCCATTGACCACTTGGGTACTCTCAAAACCAGGAAATCTGAAGGGCAGACTGGAGCATGGACTCAGAACAAAGGGCAATAGGCTATTGTGAGGAGTGCGTACTTACATGCACTTCCTTTACCCCACAGTGCAGGTTCCCTGCTCAAGCCAAGCAAATTTGCTGGCCTGCTGTCTGAGGTGTACATTGTGTCTCTGCCTGTCGACTGTCATGACTCACCTAGAAACTTCTGCCCACTTCTCTTATCCTCACTTATCTGAATGTGCCCCTGTAGAGAAGCACACATTGATTAGTGTGTGCTTAATACTGAAACAAGATCTTGATTCCTTTAAAGACATTCTTGGGGCTGTCAAGGCTGGGCTGTGTTTTGAAAAGCCTAAGTAAACTTTCTTCATGCTAGTTGCAGCAAAATTTTGAAGAACTCAAAGTCTTTGTCGAGTTTTGGTGAGGCAGACAATTGCTATAAGTTATTTAAAGAGCTGGAATGAAGGCAAGCAATCAGATATTTGTATGACTCAAAGATGCAGAACTAAAAGCAAGCATGAAAGCTACTGGGAAGCAGATTTTGGGTCAATATACAAAGTAACTTTCAAATAATTGAAACTTTGCCAGTAGAACAGGCCACTAGGAGGGTGGGTTTATTATCCCTGGAGGTAGTTGAGCATGTTAGAGGGAATTCAAACATCTGGTAAAAGACTGAACTAAATGATCACATGGTCATAATCTGTANAGAGGGAATTCAAACATCTGGTAAAAGACTGAACTAAATGATCACATGGTCATAATCTGTATGTTTACAGTTCCTCACTGTGATGGGCCATTCTTGGATTGTGTAGAGGGAATTCAAACATCTGGTAAAAGACTGAACTAAATGATCACATGGTCATAATCTGTACGTTTACAGTTCCTCACTGTGATGGGCCATTCTTGGATTGTGTAGACTTTGGAAAGGGCTGAAATGTGTTATACTATGCAGAAATTGACATTAACTTTATTAAAATTGAGGAGCTAGGGTTAAGAATAACTGTGCATGCAAGACAGCATTAAAAAGCGAGGAAAATAAAGGAAGAGGAGTACAGGGGGGTTTTGGGGGGTAGGGAGAGAGAGAGAGGCAATCTGTATTCAAGAAACAGAGGAGCAATCACTTCAACATTGAACTTTTGTTCTTCATTCATAAAGGATATACACTCTTTGTATCTACTTTGGCACCATTATCACAACGTTTGTAGGAAGATACAATTCCCTCTAAATGTGGGAAACAGAGCCTGACTTCTAGGCTTTTTCTTATGCAGTCAGTAACACCTGGAAGAGTGACATGATTTGTGACATGAGCAGTATGGAGCCTGTGTCAGCTGTGCAGACCAGATTCTAGCTTGTGTTGTATCTTGTAGTATTTAGTAGTTAGCTCCAGAGCACTTAATATTCATTACCAGATCTTCATGGCATCCCCGACAGGTAAGCAGTGCCATTTCTAATTTAAAGATGAAACAATAGAAGTGATCTCAGATTCTGGGAGTGAGCTCCAGGGCTGTGAACAGAAGCTTAAATGCCCTGGCTGTCAGTTTGATGTTTAAGTTCCTTGATGAACACTTTTCAACCAGAGAGTCTTTAACTGGCATTGGTCCACAGATGTGCTTTCTGCCAGGCCAGGCATGTCTGGCATTGTGTTGGAACTGCTGACACTGTCCTGGCAGCTGGGGTACTCCCAAGTATCTTTGAAGGTCATGAGAGCTGCCATCTCTCACTTTGTCCAAATGTCAATTGCTCATTCAGAATGTTAATCCCATAGTCTCTGATTCATAATTCTTTTTCTTAGAATTCTAGTCTCTAAGCCTTGAGTATGTTTGTGTGTTTGTGTGTGTGTATTATCACACTACCCTTGCTTTACCTCTGCTTGTGCTTCCTTGCTTACTACTTTCAGAGAGACTTTTTCATTATATCATTCTACCAGCAACCTTCTGAATATGAGTAAGAGAAAATTATTTTTCCTGGGAAAAATATTGCCATGCATCGTGACATTTTTGGCAAGTCGTTTTCTACCCATAATGGGAAGTTTTGATAAAGTGAATTATCTTTTGTGCAGAGTTGTTTTCCTTTGTATTTCTCTGTGCCTACCATTCTCCCAATTTTCTATTAAATTATTATTTTCTCCATGTTACTTTACAAGTTGTAATTGCTTTGTTATCAAAAAGAGAAAGGTAGGTTCCTTTTATCCTTTTATCACCAAGCGTCTTGGTGAATGAATTGCAACATTCCTCATTACCATAGCTTTGTTCTGCTAAGTTTTTAATGATAATTGTCCTTGTCATTCCTTGTAATATAAGCTATAGAAATCTTCTGTTAAAGAAGAGAGATTAAGAAGTCAGAATATATTTTCAAAATGAATTGATAAGGAAATTTCATGTTTCATTTCAAAGCATTAATTAAGTGACAAGGAGCTCATGAAGTGAAATAAACAAAAGATGGACAGATGACATTGACACAGCAAGTCTAGGAAAGAAGCACATGAGTTTGTGTTTAATTGAGACGAGACGCTGTCTGTGGGGACTGGTCACTCATTCTACCGCCCTCAATTTTATAATCCTTTCAAATGTTTTAATTTTTCTTTTTCACATGGGTGCTTGCCCTCTTTCTTTCTCTTCTTTAAATGCCCACCTTCTTTCTGCTTTTGTAATTTTTGATGAGAGAGCACACATTTGTATGTTTATATTCAGCATTGATGCCGTGAACAAAATAGGAGCATAGCATCTGCCAGCCCAGAGCTCCACACTGCCCTCTTCTGTCAAGTATGGGTATTGCCTGTTAAACCAATCAAATAAGGGGAAACCTACTCCTGCAGGTACTAGTGAATCAGTTATGTACCTCTGTGATGGAGTTACTCCTTGGAATGGATAGGGAGATCAAGGAGCACAGAATGTGAGTTTCTTGCCTAAAATAACTATAGGGGAGTTTCTAAGGCAATTGCATTCTTTTGAAATAGAATTCTACTTTATCCTTTCTTGGCAAACATTTTCTGTCTACCTAAGCTCTGCCACTCTTGCCAGATTCTGAGCTTGTCCAATTCCAGGGCCTTACTTTGGAAAAGAGGTAGGGACCCTCATCATCTATTGCTTTTGGCATTTTGACCAAGATGAGTATAATCTATCCTCCTAGTTCAACCAAAATAAAATCGTAGTTTTCAAAAACATCTTTTCCTGAAAAGCCAAGAGAAACATCCTAAAATTTATAAGAGCCATGGAATTGAGTACATTTGTGTTTTACTGATCCATTCTTCACTCTGTCTAGTTGCAAGATTTGGCAATCCTATTTCTAGCCTGAAGTAGATTTGTGTTTTAATTACATCTACAATCTAAATCCTATCCACAGTCTCTTGTCAGGACCTGTGGAAGTTATTTTTTACTTGTAATGGGAAGTTTTGATAAAGCAAATTATCTTTCCATGCAGAGTTGTTTTTCTTTTTAATTTCTCTGTGCCCACCATTCTCTTAGTTAGCTATTAAATTATTTTCTCCATCATTACTTTACAAGTTGTAACTGCATCGTTTCTAATTGCTTTCTACTAGAAACTACTTTCTGGTTTTCTCCTGAGATGTAGGTAAATAGATCATCTACTTCTGAGTCAGACATTTCATGTTGACTCATAAAGATATTTTTCCTGAATTCCAGGCGGTC
>NW_007729834.1:144739-149902 GCF_000696425.1 Galeopterus variegatus
CTGAGTGTTAGTACTACTATGGTAAATAACATTGTCTTCCATCTGTAACATCTAGCATGGAGTCTAACGCATATGAGGGTCTCAATAGAAAATTGTTGCATAAATGAATTGATGATATATTTTCTGTTCTCAAGATATTTTCAGTCCAATGGAAAAGGTTATGGTTTAGAGCTGTGTACTCCTGGAATTCCTGTCCTCACATTTGATCTTTTCTCTTAAACTTGCCTCAAGCTACTCATGGAACGTTTCAGGCTTGTTTAACTTTTTGATGATATTCAGCAGTTCTAGCTGACATCTGGAGATAGTTCACAGTGAGAGACATGTGGACCAAGCCAGCGCCAACTTGCCCTATAGCTCTAGTGTAATAAATTACTTCCTTGTGGTAACCAGAGGCAGACACATGCCGGTCTGTGCCTGGCTACATGTTTCTGTTGCTGGTTTGAGGGATCCCTTCAACTCTCTGCTCATTTACAAAAAGCCGAGATGATTGACGTGTCCTGAGCCCACTGGTTGAACACGGCGCTGCAGTGCCCTCTCCCCGCTCCTCCTAGCTCAGATTCTCTCCACTTTTTAGGTACCTTGAGGGAAGGATGATCCAAAGGCACATTTCTATAGTTTTACATCTCCAAAGCCACCTTTTTTTCCCCACAAAGGGAAGAAAATGGATATGCTCTTGCCAGTAATGTTTGAAATTGGAATTTAGATGTTCTGATTCCTAAACTAGTGCCATTTCCCTGATATCAATACTTTTGAAGATTTAGGGACTTTCAGGAATATTTGATTGACTTAGAGAAACTTACAATGGTATTTAACGATTGATCTTTATAACACTGATTTGTGTTCTAAATCAAGTCTCTCTCTTTTCCTTGATGGCCAAAAGTCTTGTAACTATTTATTTATCTATCCATCCATCTAGCATTTTACCATTTCATCCTTGACCACTTCTTGCAGGCTTCTGCACACTGGCTTTTGTATATTGCTTTTACTCAAACTATAATTGTTCTTAAAATTGATACGTCCAGTGGTTTTATTCAGTGCTCTTTTCTGTAGTACTGAAGGATGATGGTGAATTCCTGGTGCTCTACAGATGATAATTCTATATCTCAGGTATTCCTTTTTCAAAAAATTTTTAATTATAAAAAATTTCAAACATATACAGAAGTAGAAAACCCAGTTTCAATAATGCTCAAAACTTTGCTATTCTGATTTTATCTATCTCCCCATACATTATTTACCAGGGAATTAAAGCAAATCTCAGACTGCATATCATTGAACTACAAATAATCCAGTATGCATATTTAACGCATAAAGACTTAACAAAGAACCCAGATGGCATTAGCACACTTAAGAGTTAATGATTCCTTTGCATCACCCAGGAGCTAGTCTGTGTCCAATATTCCTGTTTATGCCATCTGTTTTGGAATATGCATCATTTTTGTATTAGCATTTTGCTCATACTAGATCTGGCTGGTTGAGTCCTTGGGTGTCTTCGACATGTCCTCTGTCCCTCAAATTTTCTGTAAACTGGTAGTTAGATCTAGAGCAGTACTGTCCAGTAGAGATATAATACAAGCCACATATCTAATTTAAAGTGTTCTAGATATTGCTAAATCTCCTTCCATAGGGGTTTTGCTATTATGCATTCCCTCCAGCAATGTATGAGAATGTCCATTTCCTTAGAGCCTTGCAAACAGTATACTGAACTGTCATGCATAAGGATTTTTGTCAATCTGATTTATGAGAAATAGTATCTCCATGTAGTTTTAACTTACACTTCTATCAAGAGCCAGGTTAAACATCTTTTTGTATGTTTAAGGGCTATTTCCATATCTTCTGTGAATTGTCCATATCTTTTGCCCATTTTTCTACTGAATCGTTAATTTTTTAATCTCAATTTTTATAAGTTCTTTCTATATGAGGAGTGTTAGTGCTTTGATTGTGATAAACATATAAACAGGATTTTTTCCACAGGCCCTTGTTTCACCTTTTCATCTGGCTTTTCCCTCTTTCCTACCCCATCAGTAGTACTGCTCGTGGTTCTGTTGTTACACCTCTTCTCATTGCTCTTCCCACCCTTTCTTTCCTTCACAAGCTCATCTGTGTCAGGAACTCAACACACCTGAATCCACACTGTGAGCTCTTCAGGTGTGGGACTTATATGAATTTTTGTATTTTCAGCACCTGATGTAGTGGCTAACTCATGTGAGACATTTAATGTGTTGATTGTTTGAACTTCTGTGTTGTGATGCTCAAAAATCACACCTCTAACCTCTACTTGTAGTCTTTGTTCATGTTGTTCTTACCACCTTCTCTTCTTTTCTAGATCTGAGCCTGGTGACATCTGATCTGTCTTTCAAGGCTCGTCTCCAGAGCCACTCCTTCTACGAAAGTTTTCCTGTCTTCCCCAACTGGATGTGATCCTTCCTTTCTTTGAAATAGTTTACACTTTGTGTCTCTTTTTTGGTACTTACCATGTAACCCCTTCTCCTGATTTACCTCTTTTACAGAGCTTAGTACACAGCTACAAATAAAAGAATATTTGTTGAATTAAAGCTAAATATGAACAATGACTTTATTATTTTATATATTTAAGTCTTGTCTTTTCCATCTAAGTTCCCATCATAAGTTTTTTGAAGATACATCAAATTAGATTCAAATACTGGAGATATTTCAAGCACTCAATTAACACCTGATGAAGTCAAAATTAACTTGGTTTAATAATAGACTGTAATAATTTTAATGTTCATTGCAGGACTGATGGGTATTGTTTTAGAGATGAGAATCCATATGACATAGCTGGAAGAGCCCAAGCTCAGCCATAACCAGCAGATAAATAACTTAACCTAGAGAAGCCTCTCACCTGGGTAAGCTACTTCCACAGTTTGAAGACTTTTTTTTCTTTTATTAAGGAGTGGGTGTAGGATTTATTTCAAAATATTGAGTTAGTCATACCGCTCAGTTACAGAATATTATTTTCATTAGGCTGTGTAAACTTCCTTTCTTTTTTCAATTACCCATTTAATTATTCTTCTTTTAAGAACCCACCCCCATTCCTGCTTACCCTGTCAATACCTACATGAATGTGTTTGACACATGTCCTCAGATATGGATTTATCTTTATAAGATGTATAGTGTTGTTTTGTGTGGCTCTGGGTTTGGCTGTGTGGCTGTTTTGACCAATAAGTTGAATTAAAGCTAAATATGAACAAGATGTATAGTGTTGTTTTGTGTGGCTCTGGGTTTGGCTGTGTGGCTGTTTTGACCAATAAAATGAGGGAGAAGGAACAGTATGAGAGATTCAAGTCCAGTTCTTGAGAGACCTTGCATGTTTTCATTTGCTATTTTGTGCTGTTGCTGTCACCAAGAGGAGTACCTGCCAATGCTATCCTGCTGGTTCCAAAGGGAGGATAATCACTGTTTTCAGATTGTTGGTTATAAATCTCTTATTTTCTTTCCGAAGATATTTTGTTTGCTACCATGATCTCAGACATCACTAAATAGAATATGACCTGTAAGCAACATAATATGAGACTCTGTTGAAATACCATCATTAAAGTTGATTAGGGAACTGTTGAAAGTGCATATCCTTCGGCCCATCCAGAGATTCTGAATAAGAAATTCTATTGTGGGCCCCAGGAATATGTATTTTAAAAAGCATAGCCAGTGATTCAGTTGAAGATAGTTCTGGGGCCACATTAAGAAATATTGATTCTTTTCTCTTCTCTTCAATATAATGTGATAAATATGTAGGTATAGGAAATTTATCTCTCTTCTATCCATCAGCAATCTTTTTATCTTGCTCATATATCTCAAATATATTAACTTTTAAACATTCAATTAGTATGTTTTAGGAATTTATAGCCTCAGAGATTTATAAATGAACTTTAAACTGAAACTTTATAAGGGACGTTTTACTTGAAGATGGCAACTCACCAGTGATCTCAGTGACTGTCTCTACAAATTGGGTTTATCTGCTTCAGATTCTTCTCTGTCATGGAGAGATCTCTTCTGGCCTTTGAATCATCAACCCTTAAGTTACAAATCAAAGTCTATGTTTTCTAATTGGCTCATTCAAACAAACATTGCTGGTCTATGTACAGATAAAATAGAAAGCTGACGAGATGATGTGACTCCACAGCCGCCTAAGTTCTCTTTGCCCTGAACTACTTGTCTCATCTACGTGGTCATTGGACTCATGAGCCCTCAGCATCGAAGGTTCCTGATAAAATGCATTTGTTATTTGGGAAGGGGTAACACATTTTTCTTTAATGGTCATTGATACCTTTGGTTGAAATAGTTTCTCAGATTTTTAGCTAGATACCTAACAAGGACTTAGAGAATGGGTAGTTTTGATCACACAATATGGGACAAGAAATATCATGAGTATGGGTCATTTTATAGGATGGGCCTAGTAGTATGTTTACCTGGACAAACTGGGCAAAGCCACGACTTATGGGAGAAGAGACTGGATGATCCTTTGGAGATACTCATGCTGTGCATTATTTTCCTAGGAAAATAAGCCTTCATTTTCAATGGTTGTCTTCTCTGTTTCTTATAATAGATGTTTATGTTCAGCTAAATAGTACTACATACTGTTTTTAAAAGTTAAAATCTTTAAGGCTAAGAAATAGTCTTCAGGTGCCAATTATTATTTTAATGCTACAATTAAATATGGATGCAATAATTTTGCATGGAAAAATGCCTCATTTGCATGTTGATTAAAAAGTATCTGTGGATAGTCTCGTGACACCCACTTCCGTCTGACAGGGAGCAAGATGGCGACGGGTCTGGACTTAGCGTGCCAGAGGACAGAGAGAGCCTGTGAAGTGTGCGCTGTGCTGCCAGAGTACTATTTGCATTTCCAAGAGCAACAAAAAACAAATAAATCACTGATCAACTAATCTACAATGAAAAAAAGCAACTACAGTCTCGAGGTTTTACGGCCGAGAGCGCCACAACCGCGCCGGGAGACCGAGCAGCCCCAGGCAACAAAGGCCAGGAAAGACGGCAGCAGAGACGCAGAGATGGAGAGGAAAGTGCGGGACCGACCCAGCTCTGGGAGCTTTGTGAGTGACCCCCAGCCCAGCCCCGCTTGGGGGCCAAAGGCCCGCCCGGCCCCCGCTTACCACACCAGGCTAGGTGCCGGCACCACCGCTGCCTCCA
>NW_007729834.1:150057-150692 GCF_000696425.1 Galeopterus variegatus
GAAAGACGGCAGCGGTGACGCAGAGGCGGAGACGAAGGTGCGGGACCGGCCCAGCCCTGGGAGCTTTGTGAGTGACCCCCAGCCCAGCCCCGCTTGGGGGGCAAAGGCCCGCCCGGCCCCCGCTTACCACACCAGGCTAGGCGCCGGCACCACCGCTGCCTCCATTTTCTCCGGTGGGGGCAGAGCTGGCCGGCTCTGATCAGGCAGACCAGCCATCTTCGCTTGGCGCGGCTCCTCACTGAGCCATGCCACTTGTGTGCCTCAGCACGGGGCCCCCCGGGGCCTGTGGAGCGGCCACCAATCCCACTCCTCCCACGGATCTCTGGCGGGGCTGGTGGCGTGGGGAGCCCCCGGCCAGTGTAGGGAGGGCAGGGAAGAGGATCCCAGCCAGACTGTCACTCCACCACACCTGGGGCGTTGGCCCCAGGTAAACTCCCTGCTTCCGGGAGGCAGATAACATCTCGAGGCCTTCAGTTTGGAAAAATTCCAGACTGATTTCTGGTTGGGAGAGGGGTGACTTGGGTGCCCCTGAGCCCGCTTGATCCTGCTGGAGAGCTGGCCTGAGGGCGCCGAGCCGGCTCACGCGGGGGGGATTCAAAGAGGAACTGTGTGCTGTGGGATCCTCCCCCGGGGGG
>NW_007729834.1:153975-159661 GCF_000696425.1 Galeopterus variegatus
CAATAGCCGAGAGTTGGAACCAGCCCAAATGTCCCTCATTGGATGAGTGGATATGGAAAATGTGGTATATCTACACAATGGAATACTACTCAGCTATAAAAACGAATGAAATACTGCCATTTGCAACAACATGGATGGACCTTGAGAGAATAATATTGAGTGAAACGAGTCAGGCAGAGAAAAAGAAATACCACATGTTCTCACTCATTGGTGGGAGCTAAAAAATAAACAAATTAATTCACCCACATACACACACACAAAAAAAACCGGGGGGGGGGGAAAGAAGATATAACAACTATACCTTTTTGAAGTTGTTACAACAAGCAAACGGAAAGGGCATTCTTGGGGGGGAGGGGATAGAGGGAGGAGGGAGGGAGGTGTCGGTGATGGGCCATAATAATCATATACATTGTATATTGACAAAATAAAAATTTAGTGAAAAAAAAAATAAAATCTAAAAAAAACTAAAAGTATTAGGGCAGGAGTTTGTTGAGCCAATAAGCTTTGCGTATTGATCATATATATATATTTTTTTTCTGGTTTGGAAATATTTTTTTTTTCTTCCTTTTTTTTTTTACTGACCGGTAATGGGATAAAATCTAAAAAAAACTAAAAGTATTAGGGCAGGAGTTTGTTGAGCCAATAAGCTTTGCGTATTGATCATATATATATATATTTTTTCTGGTTTGGAAATATTTTTTTTTTCTTCCTTTTTTTTTTTACTGACCGGTAATGGGATCGCAACCCTCGGTGTTGCGCCCGCACTGGTCTCAGCCAGCGAGCAGGAACCGGTCTCCACATGGGATCCGAACCCTCGGCGGGAGCGCCGCTGCGCTCCCAAGCGGTGTACTCTCCAGTGCGCCACCGGGCCGGCCCTGGAAATATTTTTTATCTGGAAAGGATTTGGAGTGGCAGGAGGGAGACTTGATCATTCATAATGATCTCCTTAGTGAATTTTAAATAGCCTTCTTGACTGTGTTGTGCACCCAGGTATGTATATAGTGAGTACATGTTTGCACTTATCTTTCTCTATAAAACTAAAACCAAACCAGAACAATCAAAAAAATTTTTCCCCAAACCTGCCTTTTAATGTTGTTCAACACTGACTTTTTTTTAGAATTAAATTCTTTGTGCATGTTCAGGGGTTATTATTGTCAATCTCCTTTGTCTTGAATATACTGTGATTTGTAGGGTTTGGTTGTGTTTTTGTTTTTCCCTTTGCACTGGGGCATTGGAATTATAATCATGTGGCATCTCATAAGAACTTCCCAGGCCAATCCTAAGGATTCTTTGTGAGGTTGGAGAATTTCCTTTGTTATTATTATTTTTTTCAGTCACATATCAAATGCTTTTCCTTGTCACTTGTGATTTTTCACTCTTTTTCATCATATCATGAAGTCTATCTACAAGTTTATTTAAGACTATATTTTGCTCACAGCTGTCACAAATATAATTAGGATTTTGATGGAAGCTGATTTGATTTTTGAATCTTGCTTTTTTATCCCTACTGCCAAGTCATTTAAAAAAACCCAAAAAACAAGAAAACAGCTTAGTAGAGTGTTAAGTTAGGCCCCAGGAGCACTAAGTTGCTTAATAAATATGATTTGATAGTGATTAAGGTGACATTTTTCAGCAAGCCATCAATGTCCTTGTCAAGTGTTAATCTTTATGTTTATACAATGTCACTTATTTGAAGCACTGAACATCGTTTATGAGCCATCTCTTAAAGTTAGGTGTCAGTGTCAACTGCTTTTGAGAGATTGCTGCAAATTTGTCCCTTGACAATATTTTTAAAATGTATCAATAGAATATAGAGATGAAGCTACTTGGGGGATCGCATTTTGATGGAGAAATAGGAGATCAACTATATTAGCTGTCTAAAAGGGGTCCTTTCCAGGGGTAGCTCGCTTCATCATTGTCTTGTTTTATTGTCTGTACAGTGGGAGTGAAAGTGGAATGAAATGGGTTTGCTTTAGCTCTTATTTGATCAGATCCTATTCAACAGGCATTTGAACACCAAGAATTACATATAGCAATAATTGATAGTATATTATTTGATATTATCAGCACAAGTGATTTAAGTTATGAAGTATGTGATACTATTTTTCTTTTCTTTTTTTTTTTTTTTTACAGCTGGCTGGGAGAGGGATCCGAACCCTTGACTTTGGTGTTACCAGCACCACTCTCTACTGAGTCAACTAACCAGACAGTCTGTGTCCTATCTTTCTGTTAATTGGGAAATGTCCAAATGTCCTTGATTCATTAGTTCCGGAGCAGGCAAACTACAGCCCATGGGCCAAATACTACCACAACCTATTTTGTAAATAAAGTCTTTTTGGAGCACAGGCATGGGCATTCATTTGCGTATTGCCTATGGGAGCTTTCATGCTGCAACGGCTGAGTTGAATATGATCCACAAAGCCTGAGATATTTACTATCTGGCCCTTTACCAAAAAAGTTTGCCAACCCACACCTTGATTCAATCAAGTGTCCTAGTGGCATAGTCTTGTTGGGGATATTGGCCCATTTTGTAATTATATTTGGGAAAGTTGATAAAAAAGATGTTTACCATTTGTTCCACATTTTGTGTCCTTGAATGCACATTTTATTTCTAGAATGAGTTAATTTTCATCCAAGGATTTACTGAGTCTATGAGGAAGTCATTTCTTTGCCTGTGTTGTGTATCAGTATCTGATGGTCCTGAACAGACTGCAGAGGGATTGCTATTTGTGTAAGTTCCATGTGTGTGAAAGAGAGAGGGAGAGGGAGAGGATATAGATGTTTCTTTTGTTTGACTTTCTATCCATTTCTTTTCAGTTATTTGCAACAGCTGTTTTACCTTTCAGACAATTTCTTGCTAGATTAAAATCTGCTTCCCAGAGTTGGCTATAGTCTTGACCTCAGTCAACATTTGGAAAATGGAGACAGTTGGCATTTACTAAATACTTAAAGTTGGTTTGTTTTTAGTTACTTGTTTTTATCTAGTAATAAATACCCAAGGTAAGAAATCAGAAGTACAGAAGAGCTTATGATGAGAAGGGAGACTCTCCTTATTCTTCCCATCTCACTCCCAGGCTCATTTCTGCAGCGCCTCCTTCGATCATTTAAACTTTTTTTTTTTCTGGTAATCATCTGAATAAAATTTGTCAGCCACTATTTCTTGATTTAATGACTCAGGACAACTTCTACGTACTCCCTACTGTGAAAGGTGAGGACTCAGCTCATGCACACTCTACACTCATCTCCTGCTCCTAAACTTTGTTGGTTACATTGTTATTTTCTGTTCTACTATTGGTTCTATTCATAACTTTAGAGTATGTGTTGATAACTCTATTTCTTCTCCTTTTCCTTCAGTTAATTGACTCGATACTGCTCTAAGATGAAAAATTAGTGCCTCTGCTCTTTCCTCTGCCTCTTCTTTATGTTTTTCTCTTCCCATCCTCCTCCAATTTAATTTTTGTTTTTGTATTGTCCAGGTTGATAACATTTGCATTCTGTTCTGCAATTACAACCATGCTTTCTCTGCTTTCTGCCTGTATTTTTTTGCCTTGGAGGCAACCAAAAAAAAAAAAAAATCAATCTTTATATTGCTATGGGTATGTAATTATTTTTTTCCTACCATGACATGTAGTGTGTTATGATTCCATTTCTTTTCTTCTGGATTCCATTGCATGCCCCAGGCCACTCATCAGGATGAAATGGAATCCTTTTCGTATCTCTGTTTTCTTTCATAAAATCTCTGTTAATCAGTTGCTGGCCAGCCTTGATTGATTTTATATGCCTCTTTTCTTTTTTGCTCATATTTTCAATTTCTTTGTCCTTTCTGTTTTACATTCTAAAAGATTTCTCAACATTATTTTTTATTCATTGCATTTTAAAATTTTGGCATTGGTGTTCCTGTTCTTTCACTTGCTCTTTCTGCAGAATTCCACAATTACCAGCACTATTTTCCTCAGTCCTCCCTTCCATCATGGCTTGAGTGACAGCTCCCTCTGCTTTTGTGTGTGCACTGTACTGTCCTACTCCCTGCTCTGTCATCCAGAAATCTGCAAAAATATCTGGCCCATTGATGTCCCATATGTTCTCAGCACTTTTATGAATTTACTTCCTTGTGTCCTTTTTAACTGCCGTTTTAATGAGTTTCAAAGGAGAAGCAGCAAAGGCATATGCTGAGTCTACCGTCTTGAACTTCATTCATTTCTCACTGTGATTTTTCTTCCTTTAGAAGCTCAGACTATGTCACAGCTTAAAATAGACACCACACATTTACCCAGTACATTTAGATTTTCTTTTCTTCTTTCAAGTAAGCCAACAATTATTCCTCAATTATTGGGTCATGACTCAGTTTCTTATAAATGCAATAAGTGCACATTTTAATTTTACTTTCCATAATTCCTCTTTCTTTAAGCCAGTTTTATTTTCAGCTTTTTCACATACTTATATATTACTTGAACTCAAAGTTTTAAAGTTTAAGATCTTACATCATTTTTAACATGACATTTATACTCAAGTTTATTTTCCACCATAAATTAAATACAGATTTCACATGCATTCAATTAATTATATAGTTTCTTATAAGCACGATAGGCTCAAGCTCACTTTTTCTGTTTCCTATTTTCCTCATTGTGATTTGCTTTTCTAATGAATTTCCTTTCTGACATATTTTTTTACTTGCATATCATGTAGCAATTCATTTTCTCAGAGAAGCTTTAAGCACAAAATCATACACTTTTTTCACCTCATTTCTTATTTTTGGATGATAAGATATTTTGTATGTGGGTATAGATTACCTTCTATTTTTTTCTCATTAGATGTCTTCTCAAATTCTTTTTGAAATGACACTGCTATAGACTGAATCATGTTTCCCCCCAAATTCATAGTTGAAACCCTAATCTGCAATGTGACTATATTTGGAGATAGGGCCTTTATGGAAGTAATTAAGGTTAAATACGGTCATAAGGGTGAGGACCTGGTTAGTGTTCTCATAAGAAGAAACACCAGAGAGCACTCTCTCTCAGTCTGCCACATGAGAAAACAAAGAGAAAGTGGACATCTGCAAGCCAGGGAGAAAGCCCTCACCAGGAACTAAATCTGCTGGTAACTTGATCTTGGACTTCCCAGCTTCCAGAACTGCGAGATAATAAATTCTGTTTTTTAAGCCACCAGTGTGTGTTATTTTGTTATGGCAACCCAAGCTGACCAGATACCTGCAAAGGTATTGAGTTGTTTTCCCCTTCTTCTCCATACCCTCCTATTGCATAGGTTCTGGTGTAACTAGTGTAAGGGTTTATTGAAAGGGCTAAACTGGCTTAATCAATAATGGCTTTCTCTTAGTCCACTGTCCTGGAGCAAGCACTTTTTGATCTCCCTTTATTCATTCTAGCTGGAAAGAGTCTATAGCTTTCTGGTCTTTTTCAGCTATAAAAATAGTCTAATTTTAAAGTGGTTTTTAAAAGCCAGTCTAGTTTAGGGCCGGCCCCGTGGCGCACTCGGGAGAGTGCGGCGCTGGGAGTGCAGCAGCGCTCCCGCTGCGGGTTCGGATCCTATATAGGGATGACCGGTGCACTCACAGTGCTCACTGGCTGAGCGCGGTGCGGCCGGTCTCAAAAAAAGGACAAAAAAATAAAATGGGGTGTCTGCAGAGACTTAACTTTCCTGCCCCTTGGGACTATTCTGGCCCAGGTGG
>NW_007729834.1:159810-166734 GCF_000696425.1 Galeopterus variegatus
GGGGGGGGCCGGTAAAAAAAAAAAAAAAAAAAAAAAAAAAAAAAAAAAAAAGCCAGTCTAGTTTAATCTCAAATGTTGATTTTCCATTTAATTCAAAGATTCTGACTAGCTCTCCTGCTCAGGCTGTACCTACAGCTACAGGACCAAGAAGAGAAAGAGGATGTGGTCTTTTTCTTCGAATTCTGTGTTCTTCAGTCCTTCCCCATTTCCTCTGCCCCTGGCTTCCCCAGGGTCAGTGGCAGAGGGAGGGTGGATTTAGAGGAAAGAGGACAAAGATTGATGTGACTGATGCTGCTGTAATCTGGCCATTGATGCCTGCTGTTATGACAGGTTTTGAACAGTGGCTCCCTCTTCCCTTGTATGGGTTAATGCACACACCCCAGCTAATCTCTGGTGACGCTTCCTCATATATATCTCTCCCCAACAATATACCCACAGGCTCTTCCTGCTGGGGAGTACTTTCCCAGCAGTCAGGTTTCTTAGGTGGGGCCTTCTAAGGCATTTCGTGCCTTGCTACCCTCCAAGGTGTCCTTTGAACACAGTATTTCCACTGGAGTTTGAGTGAATGCTGTTCTCCCTCCTTGCCCTGTAATTGTTGTTCCTGTCATTGTCATTTGCCCTAAGTGGACTCCTATTGTATGTGTTCCTATTGTATGTGTTTACAAACATGAGGCTAACACTAGTTTCTGTTTGCTAATTTTTTCCCTAATGTAGGAATTTGCTTTAATTTCTTCCAAGAATTTTCCTGCACTCCACGTCAGTAGTGGCATAGGACTGGCCTCTGACATATTCAGCAAGGAACCATCTGCTAGGGAGAAGCCATTTCCTTTCCTACAGAAACTCCCAGTCTTTCTGGAGCAAAAGCCAATACATATGGGAGGCAGAGGGGGTGTGCTATGCCCCATCCTCTCTATTCCTGTCAATTCCCTTTAAATAAACCCCTTAATGAATCCCTAGCCTTCTCTTATGTGGGCTGAAGTTGGGAGAGGGACACTGATGGACTAGTTTTGCTGCCTTTCCTGAGTCCTACAAGAATACTCTCACATCCCTAATTAGAAAGAAGGTTCCCCCTGACCTGGCCCTGGCAGGATGGCCCCTTTCCCCCCCGCCCGCCACACCCTCTTACCCTCTGCAACCAGGCCAGGGAAGGAGACTGCCATGGGCCAGTCCAACCCCCCACCCCCACCTCTGTTTCCTCCCCCCATGTTAGAATGTAAATAAATAAATAAATAAATAAATTTTTTAAAAAGGGAAGAGGTTTTCTCATCATCACCTACTGCCCTCAGTTTTGATACTTAAGCTGAAATTCCTAATTGCAGGAAAAGTCCTACCTGACATCTTGTTATAATGCTTTGGTGCTTAATATTTGTTTTCATTAATACTAGTCTTTCTTTCTCACTCATCCAAAAGGAATATTGAAATAAACAGGAGGGGAAAAGAGAACTTCCTTTCTATGTAAATTCAAACTCAAAATGAGTTAATTCATTTGTATCCAGAGAAAATTAATATTTTCCTAGTTTCCCTCGTGCTCTCCTTTGAACAAGCTTCTTTTAGTTGAACGTTTTGTTTATGTTTCTTCTCTACCAGACACTGGTCATGTTTTACTCACAGTAGTGCCCTTAGCACACAGCAGAGTACATAAATTATAACTGATACTCTATAAATGTTGATTGAATGATTGGCTGCGAGCTGACTGGTTCACTGTAAAAGGGAGATTGATGTGAAATGACCATTTGAAAAACAATTTCTAGAGATCTGAATTGATGACTAAGTTACGGAAAGAACAAAGTTGTATTAAGTGTGAGTACTGAGAAGAGGAAGGTCATGTTCATATGGGCAGAGAGGAGCTTAAAAGGATAATTAGTCTCTTTCTATGTCTAGTTAGCATCTCTCAATATTTTAATTTTAGAGAAATCCTGAAGTCAGTAAGTGCTAATCTTGAAAGAAGCAGTTTATAAATTGGCAGAGAGTAAGGGTCACGAAAATATCTTTACTTACTAAGAATTCTCTGGAGAATCTCTTAACATCCTATTAAAGGTGTAAATCCATCTGTATTCCATGCTTAAAGGACCCTAAATCATGTTGTTTGGTAGGAAAACTTCCAGTTTAGGGCTACATGCATTCTGCCGATGCAAAAACGACAAGATTGGCAGGCTCTTCTGTTGAGTGTGTGGCAGAATATTATTTTCCATGGTAACAGATTTTCATAGCACCAGTACGGGGTTGACTTTGCAGTAGGTTCAAGCAGAAGTACATGTTGACTTCCAGGAAGTAAGCTGTTATCTAAATTCAACTGTTTGGAGCAGGTACAAACCCAACAGAGAAAATTACATTCTATATAGGACACTATATTCAGTTTGCTTCAACTTAAAAAGTATTGGTGTAGAAAAACCAAGTTCAAACAAACTGATAGGAAAAAGGATCAGAAAAAGAGAGGGATGGATGGAGAGAGACAGAGAGAATCTCTGTGGCAGTACTTAAGAGGAAGGAAACAGAGAAAGTACCTCTGCTTAAGAACGTCCAAGAACACAGACATTGTTTGGTGATTCCACCTCCTACCCCTGCATTATCAAAAGGACAGCAGCATAGCAATCTGCTATTTATGTAAATAAAAAAGTGTCAGTTGAGGAAAGATGAGTACTCAGCATGCTCTTTAAACATCTGCTCTCATAAAACACTTGAAAATAATCATGCATTAGCAGGAGAAAAAAACAGCTGTGCATGAATCGATAGACTCTACCATACGTGTGCCTGGAATATATGTACAATAAAATCTTCAGAAATGGGTCCCTGGGGGTATCTGGATCAGTGGACAGAGTATTGATCATGTGTAATATTACTGTGAGCTGTTGTTAGTTAGCTGTATGGAATATACTGTGCCTGGAGTCCAAGGGAAAGCTTCTACTCACAGGTGTGTTACTTAAAGCTTTTTATACCAACTCTTTCAAAGCAATATATAAACAAAAATTTACCTCAAGGGAAGTTTTTGAAGTACCAAGGGGTGATGTGTCTGCAACTAAGTAGAGTCTTGGAGGCGAGGTTGCAACCAAGTGCCTCCCTCCCCCTGCTTTGCACTAAATTGTATCCCAACGTTGGATCCTGTTCTTTACCCCTTTCTTTTGTCAACTCCCTACAATATGATAGGATTTTCTTATTTGTAGAGGCTGAAATGGTTACCTAAGCTCCACAGGCATTGCCCGTAAGGATCTGAATACTACCATACTTTTCTCATCATGTCCTGGTAAAGTTGTTGAATTAAATACAAGTGGAACTTTTCTTTCCCTAGGCAGTAGAAAATGTGATATAAAGAAAGAGTAGACTCCATCTAGTCTTTCCTCACCTTTAAAGTTTTTAAATTTTGTTTCTGGAAATGCTCACTCTTAAAATTAATTTTTTTCTAAGTTAATAACCTATTGCTTATATACTATAGTTGCAGTTATCACTTCAAAAAATGTGGGTCAACTCTCATTCTCCAGATGTTGGTGATTACTGGGAGAGTATGAAAAACACCTTTTAGCTTTTTCCTCTTCCTGTCCAATGGTGAAATGTTCTGATTTCTAGGATTCTCTTGTAAGGTTCAAAGCGTTATACTACAATATTCCATCTAGATGCTATTTCTCGTGTGCTGAAAGAGCATTCCAAAATTTATCAGCCTTTACTGGATTCAATCAGGCAGGCACTCGGAGCTGCTCAAAGGGGAGTTGTGCTTTTCACCACTGACATGTGGAAAAGCAATCAGACACTGAATTATATCCTGGCTTTCTTTGTCTTCATCTGTTTAAAGGACCCACTGAGCACCAGTGAAATAACAGTGCTGTGGGTAAAAGCCCTTGGAAAACCTCATTCATCATGAAGTTGGTAGGGAAACCTGAACAAATAGCTGAAGGGCTGCCTTCACAAAAGGCAGAACAGACAATGTTTTGATGTTTTCAGGGATCATGCTGTGAACATGATTTTGCCTTCCCTGCCCCCTCTCCCACCTTCCAGACTTTAAACATTTGGATCCTTAGACTTCAATCGAAAGCAGACAGAAAGTGAACTACTCACAGAGGGTAAGTGTTGCAGCTGTTAAAATAATAGCATTTCCAGGCCTTGACTATCTACTTTGAGAGCCTTAAATATATCATTAAAAGTAGTTTATGAACCTCTGTGTATTAAGGACTGTGCCAGCAACAAGGCCAGCTATGATCATCTAAGTCAAGGTAGAAGGGACCAGACACGCTGACCATCTAGAGGCTGGAACAAATGTTGGCCTACAGCTGACCTCCTCTGTGGGGATTAACTGCTCTGTAGGTTATTGTTAGTGGTTTAAACTTTGTTTGGCTTTCTCCTGGGGCTCAGCATGATTCTGGCTTACATTCAAGTCTCTTCATTTGGTGTCTTAGGGGATGTAAAAAAAAAATGTTAATATTTGCTGAAGCCAAATATAATTAATACTGTAATTTGATTTCAGAAAGGAAATGCATTATAAAACCAAGGATACATCATTTTTAGATTATATAAAGTTTGGATAACCCATACAATGGATCCTCTATAGAGTAGATAATTTGAAGTAATTTTAAAGTGTGTTACAAATAAACTGTCAACTCAGCTTCATTTTGGGAGAAAAGGAGAAGTCACTAAAATTGTATTTCTTAAGGAGATATGATTAAATCTCTTATGCTTAAGAAAAAGATAGAGTTTCAGGAGAGCCTAGGGATAAGATATGTGGCAATCAGTAGGCTCCTTATTTTGGCTTCGTAAGCCATTTGATACTGGATGTGAGCTGGTGTGTGTGTGTGCGTGTGTGCATGTGTGCACACTATGGTCGGGGTGGGGAGCACTTTCATGGAGTCCACATTTCTGCATATTGTTGAATTTAATTTCAACTTGGATCCTAACAAGAAAGGTAGGCTATTTGTCAAAGAATGGTCACTACTAAACTTTCCATTGCTATATCATGGCAGAAAATGAAGAATAAAAAATTTTAGAGACAAATTAATGAGAGCACAAAATGCTTGAGTTAGTAAAGCCATTGTAGAGAAGAAAGTGTATTATTGCCAAGAGTGTGCTGAAGAGAAGCAAATCTCCCAAGGAATCCTGTTGGAATACCAGCATCTTACAAAGAGTTTTAGCTATTATTGGGTAGAGAGAGGGATGGTTTATTCTACAAAAAAAAAATTATGGCTCTAATATCTGAGGCAACATGAAGCCAAGGTAGCCTGGGAAAAAATTTATTCACACTTAGATGGACATCAGCAACGCTTGGACAATTTAAGAAGAAAAGGATTGCAAACTGACTCAAAATAGAGGCTGAACTATAAACATTTGCAAAGCATGAAAAAATCAGCAGTTGACCCTTGAACATGACGAGAAAAACTTTGATGTTTGCTATGTGTTTTGTTTAATTGTGTAATATGTTGTTTGTAGAGACTACAACAAACAATTGTATGTGAACAAACTCAAAAACCTAGAAAAATGGATAGATTCCTGGATACATACAACTTACCAAAGCTGAATCATAAAGAACTTGAAAACCTAAACAGACCAATAATGAGTAATGAGACTGAAACAGTAATAAAAATTCTTTCAGCAAAGAAAATCCCAGAGCCAGATGGCTTCACTGCTGAATTGTATCAGACATTCAAAGAATAACTAACGCCAGTTCTTCTCAAACTCTTCCAAAAAATTGAAGAGTATAGAATACTTCCAAACTCATTCTCTGAGGCTAGCATTATCCTCATACCAGAACTGGAAAAAGACACAACAACCCCCCCCCCCACAAAAAAAAACAACACAAACAAAAAACAACAAAAACCCCCATTACAGGCCAATATCCATAATGAATACAGACAGATCCTTAACAAAATATTAGCATCAGAATCCAGCAAATCATTGAAAAGATCATAAACCATGATCAAGTGGGATTCATCCCACGGACAAGGATGATTCAACATATGCAAATCTATAAATGTGAAACATCACATGAATAGAATGAAGGAAAAAAACCATATGATCTTTTTTTCTAAAAAACTTATTTATATGTTTTTGATTATACATATTTATGGGGCACAGAGTCGACTATCAGTATTTGTGTACAGTATGTGATAATCAAGTCAATATTAAAAACATGTTCACCATTAGAAATTATAATTACTCTTTTTGTCCCTTACCCAGTTACTCCCTAACTCCCCTCTCCCTCTCCCTTTCCCACATCTAATAACTATAGGTCTGTTTTCTCCTTCTGAAAGTTCAACTTTTTATTGTGGTCTTTCTGTCTTTCTTCCTTAGTTCCCACGTATAAGTGAGGATATGCAGTATTTCTCTTTCTGTGCCTGGCTTGTTTCACTTAACATAATTTTCACCAAGCTCATCTGTGTTGCTGCAAATGGCAGAAGTTCATTCTTTTTTACAACTGAGTAATATTCCATTGTGTATATGTACCACCTTCTCCCTATCCAGTCATCTGTCAGTGAACATTTAGGTTGGTTCCCTATCTTGGCTATTGTAAATAGAGCTGTGATGAACATGGGAGTGCAGGTATCCCTTCAACATGACGATTTCCATTCCTTTGGGTATATACCTACAAGTAAGACTGCTGGATCATATGGTAGTTCTATCTGTAGTTGTTTGAGAAACCTCCATACCGTTTTCCGTAAAGGCTGTCCTAGTTTACAGTCCCACAAACAGTGTAGAAAAATTACTTTTTCTCCTTGTCAGCATTTGTTATTTTCAGTCTTTTTGATAATAGCCAGTCTAACTGAGATGAGATGATATCTCAATGTGATTTTGATTTGCATTTCCCTGATGATTAACGATGTTGAGCATTTTTTCATGTACCTTTTGGCCATCTGTATGTCTTCCTTTGAAAAATGTCTATTCAGCTCCTTTGCCCATTTTTAAATTGGACTATTTGTTTTTGTTTTTTTTTTTTTTTTTTTTTTT
>NW_007729834.1:167734-172983 GCF_000696425.1 Galeopterus variegatus
TTCAGCCCCTTTGCCCATTTTTAAATTGGACTTTTTTTTTTTTTTTTTTTTTTTTTTTTTTTTTTACAGTGAAGTTGTTTGAGTTCCTTGTATATTCTGGATATTAATCCCTTTTTGGATGTATAGTTTGCAAATACTACTTGGCTTTTAAAAAAAAGATATCCTATCATTTGCAGTATTGTGGATGGAACTGGAAACCATTATTTTAAGTGAAGTAAGTCAGGCATAGAAAGACAAATACCACATGATATCACTCATATGTAGTATCTAAAAAAAAAATAAATGGTTCTCATAGAAGTGTTGTATAGAATAATCGTTACCAAATGTAGGCACAGTAGGGAGAGTAAAAGCGGTAGACTAATGGCTACAAAGCTATGCTACCTACCCTANGAATAATCGTTACCAAATGTGGGCACAGTAGGGAGAGTAAAAGCGGTAGACTAATGGCTACAAAGCTATGCTACCTACCCTAAATGAAAGATTGTGCAGTATATGCATGTATTGAAATAACACAGTGTACCCCATAAATATGTACAAATAAATGTTAAAAAAAATTGAGAAATATGTAGATAGTTCTCATTCCATACTGTGAGTTCAATTCTTTTCAACAAAATCCTTTTATTTTCTTCATCAAGTCCAGGGTTAAACCAATATTGCATTATGGATACACATCTGCAAATGGATTTCATTAAAATGCTGGGGTCTAGATAGGCAAAACAAGCTAAGCAGCACCACTCGAAGGGTTGTTACTTTAACTAAGTGTGCTTTCCCCAGGGAGTGTTACAGCATGAACTGGCCTTGTCCTCACTTGCTAGGCCTTTGAATTCCTTAATCATGGTCCATCTATCTCAGTACCAATAAACTATTAGGGCTTTGAATAGCTAAATACAATACTAGAATGAGCTTTCTTAAAACAAAACAAAAAATAAAAGCAGTCTGTAACAAAAATAACACCCCAAACAGTCAAGGTACCATAAGCAAAGTATGGAGGAAAGGGCATTGAACTGAAAACACATCTAGTCCCTTCTCTGCTCAGATGGTTGTCTCTTGGTGATCCCCTTAATCCTCTGGGTATCGATTTCCTCATCTATAAAAGAATGGGGTTGAATAAGATCACTGCTCTCTTCTATCTAGTTGTAACATTATAGGAAGTTGACAGAAATCTGTTACCCTAGAGCAGGGAATTCTGTATCTATGCCTATATACCACTCCATCAGTCTGGATGATTTAGGCAGAAAAGGAGTTTAATAAAAGAATATTGGGGAAGTCACAGAATTAATGGGACAACATGAACGCTTGAAAACCAAGTTGGGGGCCCTGAAGCCAGAAATAAAAGCCAAAGCACAGAACGGGCCTGGTGAGGATACTGCTGAAGAAAACTGCTGCCACCTTGCAGTTTAGACCTGCCATTTGTCCCACTGCCACTGTTGCCTGAGAAGTGTGCTCTTGTTTGCTCAGCCCCTCCACCCATGGGAACTGCCCACAGTTCCTGCATCTTTGCACATGGCCTCCCAGTTTGAAGGCTGGGACAGGAGCATCTGGTAGCTGTGGCCCAGGGCATGTGTGTGTACCCTACCTACTGGAGAAGCCCCAGCAGTGAGTTTCTGGCATTTTCAGCAACTCTGGAATTTGGTTCTGTCTCCCATCAGGACTGATAATGTGGAGAGTTCCCCCAAAGTGAACAAGTCTTCTGAAATGACAAATGTCTGCTACGTCATCTGTATCCAGTTTACTAGACACCTATTCCATGATGGAGAATTTCTCTGCTGAAGTGCTTGAACTCGGCCTATCCCAGGTTAAAGCTGTCACAGAGATCTATGTCTCCTTGTTAAGACTGCCTTCTCCATTCCAGGATGATTAAAGCCATTTCTCTGCTCACATCCAGTTTCTACCCAAACAGTCTCCCTCCTCTTTCTTCCTTTCTTCCTTCCTTGTTTTCCTGCTTCCCCTCCCCTCTCCCTTCCTCTTTTTCTTCCTTCCTTTTTTTCTATCCTTTCTTCCTTCCTTCCTCTCTCTTCTCTCTTCTGCATTATTCTTTGAAATAAAGTCAGAAAGTTATTTCTCTTTTGCCAACTAGCAATTGACTTGTAACATTTAAGCCTTAATGTAAAAAATGTTATTTTTAAATTATCGGCCTAAGAATGTACTCAGGCATCTGCCAGTATTTGGGAACATTTTATTGCTTCTTTTATTACAAGGACAACTTGGAGAAGATTTGGAGGTGGGACTGGAGTGCCTAAAGAAGGTAATATTGAAAAAAATTGCCCAGATATACACTGAGGAGGGTTGAACATGTGAATGACATGGGGACCAGGATGATGTCTGAGTAGCCCTTTGAGAGAAAGCTCTTTGAAAAAGAGGATGGAGGTTCAATTCTGTTCCATAACACTGAGAATACTGCTGTGTTGTGCAGTGGTTGGTTGGGAAGACAAACTCCAGTGTAATGTTGAGTCCCCTAGTGCACAGAATCCAGGAGAAGTGGGTGTTATACGTTGTGCAAAAAATTACAATGTTTACACAAAAAATGCAGTATTCTAGATTAAATTGGAAAATGCCATGAAGATGCAATAAAACAAAACATAAGCTGCCCCACTCTAAATCTGAAGAAAGTAATAAGTGAAAATGACTGCTAATAGTATATTGTCAGTGATCTAATATCACTGCCCTTTGGATGTCAGAACTGGACCCTTTCTGAATTTATTATAATAATCACAAGGGGAAAATGCATGTTCATTACTAGCGCTTAGAGCATCTGGTAAGGTAACCTCTAATTCTGCTTAAATAGAAATTGACAGAGCAGGTACATGTTATTCTGCTTCTTGTGAATTAGTCCCTGGGGCTGGCTGTTCTGATTCAGCATTCCTGAATTATGTGCCATCCTCAGAACAAGGCTTGAACATCAAATGACACTCAATGGTTCAATCTGTGTAAATAAATCTAAGCCATATGAATCTGACACAAATTGCTTCATTCAATGAATTGAGTGGTTGTGAGGGACTCCTATGGTCTGAACACTGCTTTATATACTGACTTCATAAAAGCTAAATCCCCTGCCTATACGGAGGTAAAAGTTAGTGGTCATCAGAGATCCAGATAATATTCTGAAAAGATAATACTATCTGGCTGAATACAGAAACTTCATAAAAGCTAAATCCCCTGCCTATACGGAGGTAAAAGCTAGTGGTCATCAGAGATCCAGATAATATTCTGAAAAGATAATACTATCTGGCTGAATACAGAACTTGGAGAGAATCTGAAGGCTAAAGCAGGAAAGACTTTCTTCCTTCAAGTCAATAGTGATCATATAGATGTAAAGTCCTATGTTTTAGCATCTTAAGGAAGAGGGCTTATTTTATAGGGCATATTTCATGTGTACAACAGATGCACTCTGTAATGAAAGTTGTTTTCTTCCTCCATCAGTCAAGATATCAGGGGGACTTCATAAAAATAGACTACATCATTTTATTTCGTTTTATCATATTTCCTTCATTTACAGTATTTTCTGTATGATACTGAAGGAATAACCTTGAGGTGGACCCAGTGTTGTTAAAACTTATTCAAATTACTGACAGTAACCCAGCTGTGTTCAGGAGATGAATTTTAAAATCATTTAGATGGAGGTGAATCTCAGAACAAGCTTCCCAACCTTTGCCGAGCCCCAGGTACTTGTGAAACTCTCAGTTTTTCATTGTATAAACTCTGCAGGAATATCCCAGTTGCCGGTGACAAAAGTTGTCAGGTGGATTGGGAGGAGATGAAGCGGAAAGAAGGAAAGAATGAGAATTATTTTATGCAAATAATATGATAATGAACAAAGGGACAATGAGGAAAAGTCAAGTGGCAGAGGCTAAATAAAGTTACTGAGGGCTCAGATGCAGTATCACAAGCAATCTCACTTACAGCACGGGGAGGTGCTGGCCATTAGCATTTGTTTGGGAAAGGAAGGTGAGGTGGGACGTGGAGTGGTTGGTCAGTACATTGCTGCTGATGGCTTTTTGTGCAGTTGAGGGTTCAGACTCTGGCTTGATATACTTCTGCTGCCACTGTCACCACTACTACTGACTCTCACTTGTGAAGCATTTAGTCTTGTCAGGTTTCATGCTAAAGTATTGGTGCATATTAGGTCATTTAGCAGTTTCAAAGAACTTACAAAGTGTAGTGTAGTTAAAAGTTGCATGGCCTGGGGGCTAGGAGACTGAGCTCCTACCTCAGTGTCGTGATCAGCCATCAACCAAGGACCAATCACATAACTTTCTAACTGTAAGATGTCAATAACAAGTCTTAATTCATGGTTGTTAGGAATGGATGAAGTAACTCCAGTACAGTGAGTAGCACCATGTTAGGCAGATAGCACACTCTGATGTTGTTTCTTCTTCTGTTTAGTTAAACTGCTTTCTTTATCTATGAAAATTAAATTTTAAAATTCCTTTTTAGTTGGGATATTTTATTAATCTAATATTTAGTATAATCTTTGTCCTTATCCTGTATTATATAATTTTGGAGTTCTTCAACACAGAAGTTATGTTTGATCTACTGTTATATCCTTGTTATGTATTATTTGTAGTGTCTGATGTAATACTTTGCACATAAAAGTACCCAAAATATTTATTGAATTATGGTGGGAATACCAAGACACAATTTTTTTGGAAATAAATCTTTTCAGATTGGAAAACTCTTAATGAAGCAAAATATTATAGGCAATCAAAACAGAATGAATGCAGTATTTTAAAGCCATAGTTTCCCAGGAGAAACATGAGTCAAAAAAATACAGCAAAAGGCAGCATTGCCTGGTGCGCTCTCAAGTTTGATAGTTTATTTTCTGGTGCACAAAGGACCAATCTGCGTTTTTGCTCAGAACATTAAGAAGATCTCCAGTGAGGATCTGTGTGCAATACTTACCGGGAAAGAGTTAAACTTGTCCAGAGCAAATAAATGCTCAACTTGCATCACCTTTCTAAGGGGACTTGAAATACGAATGGAGTGGAGTGAGCAAGCTCTTCTTTTCCTCTCTAAAGCAACACTTCCTTAAAAATCATGTTTTCAAATAAGTCACAGCAGAATTTTTCTATATCATCTTTTATATTTGTGTTGGTAGGCATGTAAATTTTTCAATGAATAAGATAAAATCTTTGGAGTGGATGAAGATGTAAAGCAGACAGATTTTTTTTTTTTTTTTTTTTCCTTTCATAATTTTACATTTTTGGAAAGAGGTCTGAATTCTCTATTCCATTCCAGTGGCTAAGGCTGGG
>NW_007729834.1:173855-189868 GCF_000696425.1 Galeopterus variegatus
ATGAATAAGATAAAATCTTTGGAGTGGATGAAGATGTAAAGCAGACAGATGTTTTTTTTTTTTTTTTTTCCTTTAATAATTTTACATTTTTGGAAAGAGGTCTGAATTCTCTATTCCATTCCAGTGGCTAGTGCTGGTAATTGAAAACTTAACTGGAGGTGGATAAAATTTAGACTTTCACAGACCACTTCACCAAACTTGTTAGTTATAAAAATTGGCTGCAATCACTAGATCTAGATTATATTTGTTTGACTCAGTAAGAAAAGGAAGGAAATAATAGAAACAACAAAAAACATAGTACTCTGGAGCTAGACATCTTAAGTTTGAATCTGATTTCTGTACTTATTACATACTGTTTTGGGCAAATTACTATCTCTCCATGTTTGTTTCCTAATGAGTAAGACAGAAAAAACAATAGGAACTCTCTCATTGGATTTTGTGAAGATTAAATAAATTAATGTACAGTAAGCACCTGGAATATAGTCAGGGCAATAGTTACCATAATATTAGTGGTATTGTTCTGTTGTGTTGCTGGTAAGTTTAGCTTCCAAATTTCTAATCTTCTTTTTTCTTCTTCATGATAATAACAGAATGTGGGTCCAAAAATCAGGGAATTTATTAGTGTATGTGCATATACATGCATGTATAATTTTTTCTTTTAGGTGAGTGTACAGTTTTATTTCAGAAAGTTAAAGTCATTAACTTTGAAACATCCTTCAACTTATCCAATTTGAAGAAGAGCCAAACCATAAAGAAACATATTTTTTCATCCAATGGGAAAATGTACAGTGGGTATGTGTAATAAATGAACATACCATAGAATGAGGATTTAAAATTAAATGTGTGTAGGTGGATGAGAAAGTTCACCCAAAAGGATGATGACTTGGGAGTTTCAGAACCTTATAGAAGACATTTTATGTCATTAAGTCCAGTGTTGTAGCACTTTTTCCTGCTGAGGTCTTCTTAGATCTACATATCTTCCTGTTCAAAATCTAAATATTCCGAGTGTTTTTTCATAGCCACAATGGAACACTGGACAGAATGCTCAGGAAATCCACAAGCAGGGTCCTCATCACCAATTTTGAAACACAGGAAAAGGCAACCTGTCCCTACCTGATTGGCAGAATTTAGATGCAATTCATGCATAAAAATATTCCTCAAAGAGATATGGTTTTTAAAGTTGATCCTCAGAGATACAACAAGTTTATTTTCTATATTAAAATTGACAATGTGTAAGAATGCTTCCATTTATATTCTGTAATTTATGTTTTTCCTCACTTATGAAAGAGCATGTGCGTTTCTCACAAAGACCTGGCTTTGGTTCATAACTCTGTCATTCACTTACAGTAGGGCTGTGGGCAAGGACTTGACCTTTCTAAACTTCAAGTTCGCTATCTAGTAAATGGCGAGAACAAAAATGCCAACTGATGGCATTGTGGGGTGTATTAGGTGGCATTGCTGCCTGGGGGCAGTAGGTATTCAACAGACATTGGTCATTGTTATTGTTGCTCTGACCACACCTTCTGACGTCTTTCAATCCTTCTCTCATTCCTACCTATTTAACATCTCAAAGCCTGTAAGAATAAATTAAGCTCATCAAAAAACTGCAAGTCAAGGGTTTCAGCAACTACACCTTAATTTCTGATTATCCATGTCACTGTAAGGAACTGTGAGAATGTAAAATAGAGAAAGAATAAATTCCTTTTTGAGATTTTTTATAACCCCTATCCCTTTATGTATTCTTGAATGTTTTTGACAACAGTAATCGTTCGAAAGCCAAAGAAGTAGCAAGGAGAGGTGCTGGATGGTTGGCAACAGATGTGTATTTATACTTACATATATTCAAGTTTTAAATCAGTTTCTTGATAACTCTGTGAATTTTTTTTAAAGGAACATTTTAATTTGCTACAGATGTTTTATGAAAACAATTATTAGCATGAAGAAAAAATGCTTTGGAAGCAATTGAACAAAGGTTTAATTTTTATTTCTAAGGGAAAATGTGCGCATGCAGTAAAAGTAATAAAGGAAAGCTGAATTTCCCTTGAGGAATACGATGCTGAATAAAATCTGCTACATTATCCTTCAATCAGCCACTTAAGAAATTTAATTGTGTGGACTCTTAACCACAGGGAAAGTAACCTTTGCATGAGCTTTCCTTTGTGTAGGGAAGTGGGGGAGGGCTACCTTTCTTTTTTCAGCTACTTAGGAAGATTCTTTTCTTATCTCAACATTTTTGGGCAGTTCCCATGCTCCTCCAGGCGCCAAGCATTGACTTCATGGCTGTATTGCGTAGAAAGAAAGGAGAGCAGTAACAAAACAGGCCTTCAAGAAGCAGGTACTTTGTGACTGTAATATGTCTCCAAACTAACCACACTCCTAATCCCTGTAGTGTGTACAGAGAGGGCCCAGAACCCTTGCTGTTCCGCAGCTCCTGACTCAGCAAATTTAAAGCTGTGCAAGCCCCCCTCTCTGTGGCTCATTCCTCCCATGCTTTCTTCCAAGTGTCAGAATGACACAGCATACATGTGCCATTTTAGAAACAAACACTGCAAATTGGTATGAGATGTAGATCTCCTGATTTTCTTGTTACTCATTCAGTGGTGATCAAGGGGGCTATACAGTATGACAATATTAGAAGATGATGATTTTATGACTTTTAAATTTTAACGTTCTTCGTATCTCATGGAGGAACTTAGACTTGAGATTCACGTGGTTTTCTGGGTTTGGGACCATTGGGAACCCAAAGGATGATGCGAACCAACGAAGCCACATCTCTACAAAGAGGGTGAAGCAAATTAGCCAGACAATCCCAGCAAAGCATCTCTTTGAACAATTCAGGTTAGCATCAGTACTGTTTCTTTATGCCATTAGTTTCTTCCTATATCTCTTCAAGGTGAAGTCTGATACTGAGTGGCTGTACCTTTAGTATTTCCGCCAATATCTTTTGGACAGTCCCCAGGTGCCAGCCACATTAGAACAGGAGTATGTCTTTTGTCTGGAGTCCTCCAAGACTAAAGGGAAGTGGAAAGACCATAGCACAGGAAATATTTTGTGGCAGTGTTTGCTTATTTTTTAAAAACAGCTTTATTGAGATATAATAGACATACAATACACTGCACACATTTTTAACTGCACAATTTGATATATTTTGATGTATGAATATATCCATGAAACCACCACTACAATCAAGATAATGCACACATTCGTCACTTTTAGAAATGTCTTCATGCCCTTTGTTATCTTTCTCTCATTCACAGGCAACCCCTGTCTCTATATATTAGTTGGCATTTCCTAGAATTGTATATAAATGGAATCATGCAGTATGTGCTCTTTTTTGTCTGGCTTCTTTCATGCACCATATTTATTTTGAGATTCATCCATGTGGTTCATAACACCAAACACTTAGAATGTTTTATTGCTGAATAGTGTTCTATTTTATGTGTACACCACAGTGATCTTTCTTTATCTGATGAACAATTGGGTTATTTCCAGTGTTTCACAATTACAAATAAAGCTGTTATAAACATTTGTCTTCGTGTTTTTGTACAGACTTATGTTATCAGTTCTCTTGGGTAAATACCTAGGAGTAGAATGGCTGAACCATGTAGTGTATGATTAATTTTTTATTGAGATACAATTCAAATACCATAAAATTGTTTCTTTAAAAAATGTATAATTCAGTATTTTCTTTTCTTTTAGTATATTCACATGGTTGTGCAACCATTGTCACTAATTCCAGAATATTTTTATCATCCTCTCCCCCTCAAAAAACCCCCTGTACCCATTAGCAGTCACTTCCCCATTTCCCCCTCCTTTCAGCTTCTGGAAGCCAATAATCTACTTTCTGTCTCTATGGAATTGCCTATTCTGACTGTTTATATAAATGAAATCATGTCATATGCGGTCTTTTGTGTCTGGCTTCTTTCACTTAGCATAATGTTTTTAAGGTTCATCCACATTGTAGTAAGTATCAGTATCTAATTCCTTTTATGATTGAGTAATACACCATTGTAAGGATGTACCATATTTTGTTTATCCACTCATCTGCTGATGGACATTTGGGTTGTTTCCACTTTTTAGCTATTATGAATAATGGTGTTATGAATATTCATATACAAATTTTTGTGTGAATATATGTTTTCAATTCTCAGGTATGGATACACAGGAGTAGAATTGCTGGGTCATATGGTAACTCTTTTGTTCATACACCTAACCTTTTGAGGAGATGCCAAACTGTTTTACATGGTGGCTGCACCATTTTACATCATAACCAACAGTGAGTGGGGGTTCCAGTTTTTCCACATTCTTGCTGAGACTTGTCACTATCTGTCTTTTTTGTTACAGCCATCTTGGTCAGTGTGAAATTGCAGTATCGTGGTTTTGATTTTCATTTACCTAATGACTAATGATGTTGAGCATGAGACTTGTCACTATCTGTCTTTTTTGTTACAGCCATCTTGGTCGGTGTGAAATTGCAGTATCGTGGTTTTGATTTTCATTTACCTAATGACTAATGATGTTGAGCATCTTTTTGTGTGCTTATTGGTTATTTGTATAATTTCTTTGAATAATTGGCTATTCAGATTCTTTGCTCATTTTTAAATTGGGCTGTTTGTCTTTTTACTGTTGAGTTGGAAGAGATCTTTATATATTCTGGATACTAGACCATTATCAGATATATGATTTTCAAATATTTTTCTCCCATTCTGTGTGGCATCTTTTCACTTTCTTGATGGTGTCCTTTGAAACACATAAGTTTTTCATTTTGATAACGTCCAATTTATCTATTTTTTCTTTAGTTGCTTGTGGTTTAGGAGATATATCTAATGTTTAACTTTTTAAGAAACTGCCAAATTGTTTTCCATTTTACGTTCCCACCATCAATGTATGAGAGTTTCAATTTCTTCACATCCTCACGAACACTTGGCATAGTCAATATTTAATCTTAGACATTCTAATAAATGTATGGTGGTATCTCATGCTTTTAATTGGCTTTTCCCTAATTATTAGTGATGTTGAGCATCTTTTCATGTACTTTTTTCCATTCATTTGTTGTCTTTAGTCTGTTCAAATATTTTGCCCTCTTAAAAAAATGGATTGTTTGAGTTTTGAGTGCAGTTTATGTAAGCTAGATACAAGTCCTTTTCCAGGAAAGTGTTTTGCAAATATTTTCTCTGAGTCTGTGGTTTGTTTCCCATTCTCTTAATAGTGTCTTTTGAAGAGCAGAAAGTTTTAATTTTGATAAAGTTCAATTTATCAATTTATTCTTTTATAGGTTTTGCTGTTGGTATTGCATCTAAGAAATATTTGCTTAACAGAAGGCCACAAAGGTTTTTTAAATTATATTTTCTTCTGCAAGTTTGATGGTTTTAGGTTTTAGATTTAGGTCTTTGATCTATTTTGAGTTATTTTTTGTGTAAGAAATGAGGCATGGTTTGGTTCTCTTTCTTTTCTTTATCTTTCTTTCTTTATTTTTTTCTTTTTGCATGTGGATATTCTATAATTTCTGCACTATTTGTTGAAAAGACTAGCCTTTTCCCATTGAACTGTCTTTGCAATTTGTTAAAAATCACTTGCCCATTTAAGAGTTTGTCTTAATTTCTGAACTGTCTATTCTGTACCATTGATCTGTTTACTTCTGTAGCTTTATCATAATGCTTAAAATCTGGTAGTGAATTGACATCTTTGAAATATTGAGTCCTCTGACCCATGACATAGTATATCTCTCCATTTATTTGGATCATTAATTTCTGTCAGTGATGTTTCATATTTTTAAGTGTATAGTTCTTCCACATCTTTTGCCCTATTTATCATTAAATATTTGATATTTTTGATGCAATTTTAAATGGCATTATTTTTAAAGTTCTGATTGTTTATTGCTAGTAAATAAGAATACAATTATTTCTGTATATTGAGCTTATATTCTGCAATGTTGCTAAACTCACTTCCTAGTTTTCGTAGCTGTTTTAGGCCAGTGCTGAAGTGGGAATCTGAATTTATACTCATACTCACAGCAGGGAAATATGGGGAGCTGAAGTGGTTCCAAATCAGTGTACTCCTTAAGCATCTGCAGAAACAAAAGAGAAACAGAAGCAAACCCTCTCTCATGAACACTGCATGTATTCAGGCCCACAGAACTCCTAAATATTATGATCAAATTCTGTAATAATCTCACAATCAAAGATCACCAAGCACACTAAAAGATATGCTACTTTGAACATGACTAATTAGAAACAGCAAACAAAAGATTTAGAGCCCAAGATCTGCAGATGTTGAAGCTGAGAGACAGAGTTTAGAAATAAGTTGTGTGGGCCTAGACACCACACTACCTGCATCGTATCCTAGCTTTTCTGTTAACTATATGCTGTTTTAAAGAGAAACACTTAAAATATGAGAATACAGATGGGTTGGAAGTTTAAGAAAAAAACACAAAATTAATAATAAGAAAATCACTGTGGCTCTATTAGTATCAGACAAAATAGATATCAAGATAAAGAACAAAAGGACAGTTTATAGTTAGTTCACCAAGACAGCAATCTTAAATATCTATGCACCTAATAACTTAAGTTTAAGAAAAAGATGAAGTAAAAATCGATAGAAATGAAAGGAGTTAATAAGTAAATCCACAGTTGACAATTGGAAAGATAAACAATCAGAAGGATAAATGTGAATAAAATTGCTAGCCAATTGAACCTAAATGTCATTTATAAATGCCCATGCTTTATAGCTACAAAATATACATTATTTCTAATGCAAATGGAAGATCCTAAAATAGGTCATAAAGAAAGTCTAACTAACATTTGGAAGGCCTAAAACGAAACAGATTTCTCTCAACAAATAAAATTAAACTGGAAATCAACAACAAAAATAACAAAAAAATCCTCAAATAATAAAAAAATTAGGCAAAACAAAGTTAATAATTTAAAAAATTTTAAAAATACCAAAGGAAATTACAAAGATTTTGAATTGAACTATAATGAAATCATAGTATATCAAAATTTATGATATGCTACTAACGTGTGATTAGTGAAAACAGTATGGCAAAAATGTACTTAATAAAAAAAGACAAAATCATAATCTAAACATAATCCTTCTCAAGATGTCAGAAAAAGCAGAATAATTTAAACCCAAAATAAGTAGAAGGAAGGAAATAATAAAAATAAGAGCATAACTCCAATGAAATGAAAAACAATAAAGAAAATACACAAAGATAAAAGTTTGTTCTTTAAGAGATTAATAAAATAGATAATATTCTAGCTAAACTAATCAAGAGAAAAAAGAGAATATTTCAATCAAGAGGAAAAAGAGAATATTTAGTGATACAAAAATATCAGGAACAAAAGAGAGGTCATTACATTTCCTAATACATTAAAATAATAATAAGGGAATATGATCAACAATTATGCCACAACTTTGACACTGAAGAGGAAATGGAAAAATCGCTTGAAAAACACACAACTTTTTGAAACTGACACAAGAAGAGCTACAAAATCTGAATAGTACAGTATCTATTACAGAATTGAGTTCAACATTAAAACCTCCTAAAAAGAAAACTCTAGTCTGAAATGACTTGACTAATGAATTCTAATGACCGTTTAAAAAAGAATTAATACAAATCTTACACAGATTCTTTCAGGGTATAAAGTAAGAGGGGACATAACTCACTTATCATATGAAGCCAGCATAATCCTGATACCTAAACCCAATTTCCCCAAAATACTACAAATGAATATCTGTCATGAATATAAGCAACAAATAAACAAATATTAGCAAATTGAGTCCAGCAATTTAAGAAGACAACACAGGACACTTCAGTTTCCATCCATGGTCTAACAGGGACTGGATTTACTCTACTACCTTAAAACAACTAAAAATCAAACCAAAAAAATATGAACAACAATGTTCAGACTTTGGACAACAAGCAGTACAGGACTGTGATTTCTAAGAGAGCGGAAACAAACAAGGTAAGACTTACAATTGTCCTAGATCATTGCATGGAGGGAGTTTCCAGGTCATCGGACAGGGAGGGGAAATTCAGGCTGAGTCCAGCAGTCACCTTAGTTAAAGAGACAAATCCGTGAATCTGGGGAGGCTAACACAGTTGGATTTCACAGGACACAGTTGCAAAAGGCAGAGCTCCAGAGATCTGCAAAGGATTCCTCTCAAGCTTTTGTGTGGGCTCTGATCAATGCATATATATATAAGAAAACTACCTAAACCAAGAAAAAAATAATTTCTGGAGCTCACAGAAGGCTGTTAATATTTTATGTTCTCACCAACCAGAATGGAGAAACCTTGTAATATGCAGAACTGTGGAAAGCATACTCAGAAAGGTAGTGTCTTAGTAAGGCAGACAAATTAGGTCTAGACTACTGCACTCATCCTGCTTAACAAAACTTCAAAGCATGTCTAGGAAGTATCAAACTACATCTCAGAATAAAGCTCAAAAATATTTAAAGAAATATAAAAATCAAGACCCAAAAACATAAAATTCAGTGTCTGTTCTCTAACAAAAAATTATGTAGGATGCAAAGAACCAGGAAAATATCATCCATAATGGGGAAAAATGGATTAAAAGAAACTAACTCAGAACAGACAGAGTTTAGAAGTAGTAGATAAGACATGAAGATATTTATTATGAATGTACTCCACATGTCCAACAAGGTAGAGAAAAACATGAACATGATAAAGATAGAGATGGAAGGTATTAAAAAGATCTAAAGAAGTTTCTAGAGATAAAAATTCCATGTCTAAGATGAAAAGTACACTCAATAGGATCAACAGAAAATTAGACAATGAAAAAGAAAAAACTAGTAAGCTTTAAAGATTTAGTAATAGAAACTATTCAAACTGAAACACAGAGAGAAGAAAGACTAAAAAATAAACAACATCAGTGAGTTGTGGGACAACATCAAGTGGACTAATAATGTATAATTGGAGTCCCAGAGGAGAAAAGAAAGAGGATACACATAGAAAATGTTTGAAAAAATAATGACCAATTTTTCCTCATACTTGATAAAAACCATTAACTTGCAAGTGTCAAAAAGTCAATTGAGGGCCGGCCCAGTGGCGCACTGCTACAGTGCGCCGCTTGGGAGCGCGGTGGTACTCCCGCTGAGGGTTCAGATCCCACATACAGACCTGTTCCCGCTCACTGGCTGAGCGAGGTGTGGGCGCAACACTGAGGGTTGCGATCCATTGCTGGACACGAAAAAAGACAAAAAGGAAAAAAAAAAAAAAGTCAATTGACTCCAAACATAACAAATACGCAGAAAACTATACCAGTTTACCATAGTCAAATTGCTTAACACATGCATAAAGAGACAATGTTAAAAGGATATGGGAAGGGAAGCATGTTATATGGACAGCAACAAATATGAGAGTGATAGCAGATTTGTCAGAAACAATATAAGTCAGAAGAAAGCAAAGCAGTGTTTTCAAAGCACTGAAAGAGAAAACAACATATGTGGAATTCTATACACAGAGAAAATATCTTGCAAAAACAAGACTTTTTCAGGTATACAAAACCTGAAATAATTTATAATAAACAGACCAGTATTACAAGAAATGCTTAAGAAAGTTCCTCAGGCAGAAGGAAAATGATACCAGATGGAAATCTGAATCTACACAAAAGGCACAGAAAATAATAATGTTACAAGTAAATATATATATATATAAAACACATTTTTCCTATTTTCAAAATTTCTTTAAAAGATAGTTGACAGTTTAGAGCAAAAATAATAATTGATTTTGGAATTTATAAACATATATAAAATTAAAATGGCAAAAAGGCTAGAAATGAAAAAAATTAAAACATACTATTAAGACATTATATATGAAGTGGCATAAATTACAATTATGTACTGTGAGATGACATTCTGGTCAATGACAGACCACATATACGACAGTGTCCCCATAAGATTATAATGGAGCTGAAAAATTATTATTGCCTATTGATGTCTTAGCCATCATAATGTTATAGTGTAATGCATTACCTTTTCTATGTTTACATAGGTTTAGATATACAAATACATATCATTATGCTACAATTGCCTACACTATTCAGTACAGTGACATGCTGTACAGATTTGTAGCATAGGATCAATTTGTAGCATAGGACCATATAGCCTAGTGTAGTAGGCTAGTATCTAAGTTTGTGTAGTACACACTGTATCATGTTTGCATAATGATAAAATCACCTAACGATGCATTTCTCAGAATGTACCCTCATTGTTAAGGAACACATGACTGTACTTGAAAATAGATGGTGCTAAAATAAAGATGTACACTCAAAATTCTGTGTGCCATGCAATAATTTTGAGACAGGGAAAGAAGAAGGAAAATGTGACTCCAATTCATACAGTGTCTTCAACGATTATGAACTAATTTTATAGCTCTACTAAAGAAAATGTGATCATTTGTCTGCTACAGAAAAATCAAATAAAATAGGAAAACAAATACATAATGAGTATGAATTATGTGGATTACTGAATTTTCCCACTAACAGGGAATATAATTATACATGTATTTATATTTAAGGTTCTTAAGAGGAAGAGAGGCTTTAAGAATGTGTATGTATGTATTTTTTTCTCTGATTAGTTTGTAGAATTAGACTAAGTAGGCTAAGCTTCTTAAGGATAAGGAACCTGTTCTACTTGTATCCTCAGCCTACCACACTGTAGGCCATGAATAAACTTCCATAGATAGTACAATAAATTGGAACGAAGTGGTGATATTTGTAGCAAAACTATTCTATCAAGTTGGAATAGTGCTTTAAACTCTTTAGAAGAAAAATAGAGACAAAATAAACTTCAGTGAATGCATTTGTCCTCATTCCACTATGACAAAATGACATTATCTCAGGTAATTTCCCCCTGAGTTCAGTAAAACAATTGCACAGCTGCTTTGAAGTTTTCTCCATCTTCTATTGGATGCAAAAGACAGGGCCTTACAGAAGGCTGCAAAGTCACATTTGGTGTGGACATTGGACTTGTGGGATTAACTGAAATTACATATACCTAACATTTTTGCTAAGAAAATTTATGAAAATAGTGGTCCATGTTTTCTCATAACATGGTCTTATAGTCTTTCTAGGACTCTCTGAAGCAACTGAATTTGTTGATTTTAGTGAGAGAAGGCACCTAAGTGTATTTGTGTTTGCGTTTCTTACAACATTGTTCCATGTTTCAATCTTTAGAGCAAATGTTATAAAAGGATTATGATATCTGGATACTTTATAATTTTAATTATCTGTTATGGAAAAATCATAGTTGATTAAATTATATATATTCTATTCCCTCTTTCAATCATTCCAATCTGGGAAGATCCTACCAGATCTTCAAATAAATGAAGATACGACCAGATCTTCAAACATATGACCAGATGTTTCCATGTTATTTCTAAGCACTTGGAAGATATTAATAATTTAACTTACCAAAGGATCTTTTTACACTAAGTCCTGATACTGTGTCAAAATCCTATTCAACACAGCCGTATAGACAGCCACTATCTTTCTCTTGGCGTTGGCCTATGAGATGAAACCTATTTGTCATTCTGCCTCATTTGCAGGGTCTGGAGTCTTATTAAATATATACCCTCTTTTATTTGTGAGAGCTAATGGAATTGTGGACTCGTTCACTCAACAATCACTTAGCAACTTAATAATTTCTTTCTCTGTTTCAGGCTCAAATAAAGTATTGGGAATTTGTCATTCTGCCTCATTTGTAGGGTCTGGAGTCTTATTAAATATATACCCTCTTTTATTTGTGAGAGCTAATGGAATTGTGGACTTGTTCACTGAACAATCACTTAGCAACTTAATAATTTCTTTCTCTGTTTCAGGCTCAAATAAAGTATTGGGAATAATGGATAGAAGACAGTTCCAGCTCCCATGAGTCCCATAGATCCCAGGGGCCTGTGCACAACTTCTGATTAGGTTATGATATGCACTGCAGTACTGAAGAAATACTCTACTCTTAGAAATGTTGATATGGAGTAACAAAAAGAGCTGGTTACTAGGCACAGCAAACTACTTTCCATGATTTCTTAGAGAAAGAGACTTTTCTTTTCCTTTGTGGTTAATTTGAACCCTACACTGGTAACGTATACTGAGTGAGATCAAAGTGATTAGTCCGCTCTTTGTATGTTGCTACTTTTCTCCCCCCACTCATTTTTCTTTCCTAACCCCTCCCCACCCAAATCCCACAACAATCGGCATGAACTTCAGACATCTGGATCTCCTCCTTGCCTGTTTCCAGTTTTTGTATAGTAGTAAAAATAATTGTACCTATTTCACTGCATAGACTGAGTAAAATAATGCATAATAAAGTGCTTAGTAAAGTACCTAGTTTAATAAATGTTAGTTTTAAAACATTATTACATTATAATTGGTAACTTGTAACACTTGCTTAGATTTCCCTCCGTGTATATTTGGCTTCCACTTTGTGCCAAATAGACCCTCTCAAAGCATGTAATGTACTGAGGCTGAAATGTGTGACTCAAAGACATCATTAGAGCTTGTGAACACACACTCACATGAAAAATGGATATCATTTTAAATCTGTGTAAGAAATTACTGGCAAAATAATCTCCACAGTCTGAATTCAGCAACTAATTTCATCAGCTATGAAAAATGTTAGAATTATCTGGTTCTTGGTATCAACAAGAACAGGAATTGTTAATAAGTGGAAGGAGAACCGCAACTACTTTGCCGAGGGAGGCCCAGCTGTGTGCTTAGGCAGCCTTGGCAAGGATGTATGATGGTTTGGGATGGCATGCCACTGTCCTTAGTGTTTCCGCAGCTGGCAGCTAGTCCTGCATAAGCTTTGATGACAGGCAGGTATCCCACTATTCTATTTTTCTCTTCTCCACAACTCCAGCTTCCTTTTGGTTCCACATTTTGGCACTTGTAATCTGTACTTTGCACTCCATCTTGTTGACTTGTTTGGCCTTGGCATAATCAAGATTGTAAATCGTCACAGTGTGACCACTGTGTATTTGTCTATCTGATCATTATCTTCGTCAACAAGCATTTAGCCCTCAGTGGTCCTGTTGACTTTTTTGGCCTTGGCATAATCAAGATTGTAAATCGTCACAGTGTGACCACTGTGTATTTGTCTATCTGATCATTATCTTCGTCAACAAGCATTTAGCCCTCAGTGGTCCATCGGTGATATTAGCCTCTTGTATGCATGTCAGGATAATTGACACTTCAGTTCCTGGCCCAGGATGCATGGCAGCATCCACAAGCTCAAGGGGCTCATTTGGAAGGGACTGTATGTGCCAAACTTCCTAGTGTTTTCCCGGCATGTAATCCTTGTCTAAGTCCTGGGAGGGAGAAAGTACTCTGAACAAATGTCCAGTGAGCTCCTTTCATTAAAAAAAATCTCCCTCTGACATACTGTTTATATGTTTAATATCTGTATTCCTTCCTAGAAGTCGAATTTGATATAGGCAATGACTCTGGCTCTTTCGTTTGCTGCTGTAACCCCACTGCCTGGAACTTGTAAGTCAAGAGAACAAAGGGGAGATCTGAGCTGGAGACATAAATGTGGGAGTGTGGCAAAGATGGCTAATTAGCTTAACTAATATTATTCTTCCCTTCTACCTTATAAATATAATTTTGATTGTTTTGGTAGCGTAAATAGGTCCAACTATAAAATCTGTATTTCCCAGCTTTCCTTGCACATTGGATGGTCACAAGATGCAGTTCTGTCCAATAAAATGTGTGTAGTAGTTGTGGTGAGGTACTTCTGAGAAAACTATTTAAAAGGGGAGAAGACTAATTGACCTTTTGCTATTTTTTTCCTTTCTTCTTGACTGAAATATTGGTGCAGTTAACTTTTGATTATAAGGTAAAAAGCACGTGCTAAAGAAGAAAGAACAAAGTAATAGAAGCAGCCTAGAATATAGTAAGTGTATCAACTCTGGACAGCCTACCTCCAAATGTCATATTTCCTGAGAAAAGCCAAACCCCTAATGTGTTTAAGCCATTGCTATTATTCAGGTTTTGTTCCTTGCTGCTAACTGCAATTCCTAACCTATACAGGGATTAATTAACATATAGGTAGCCTCTCAGTCAGGGTATTTTGGGCTGCAAGTAAGAGAAAACCTGATTTAAACAGTAACATTTTAAATCTCATGTAACTGGAAGTCCAGAGGAAGCATAGACTTTTAAGATTAGATGTTCCAGGGGCTCCACAAGGATATCAGGGACTGAGTACTTTCCCTATTTCTACTTAGTCATGTTCTGTGTTGGCTTTATCCTATTGACTTCCTGTTCATGTCCAGTGGGAAGAAAGCACCTTTCCACCAAACATTAAACATAAATGCTTATCTTTATCTTGAGGGAGACAATTTAGGATGCACTGTCATCCCTGAATGAATCATTGGAATATGAAGAGTTGGCTGATTCACTTGATCCTGGGTTTTAAACTAATCACCAGCAAGGAATAAGAAATTATCCTTATTGACTAGGAAAAAGAACTATTCCAAAATAAGGGTCAATATTAAAACTCTAATGGTATTATATAGTGGGGAAAATTTGGGATGGGTGTTGAAGATTTAACCAAATGTTAAATATCATCTACCCCTTTCACTATTCAACATCCAAACTTAGTTCCTACCCAGATAAATGCACACCCTTAAAATTCTCACACCAGCATCAAATATTTACTCTTCCCCCAAATGGGGTAGCTTGAAGTCTCCACTGTTATGATTCTAGGTCTATGTTTGAGTTACTGTCCCTCTCATCACATGTAGATGTAGCTTCTTATTGTTTTCAGGCTAAAACAATTATCCACCCTCAACATAATAATATAAAATAGTGGTGAAAGAGTAGGAAATGCACAATAGAAATTCTGTGTGGAAAAGGGAAGTTCACTGGTACATAGAAGAGGCCATAGGCTGCTGGCTGGAAATAGCGAGGACTTCCTGACCTGGTAGTGCAGTGATTTCTTGTGTACACATAGAAGCATCTAGTTCTGCTCTCCAGAATAAACTCACTTGTTAATCCTCCTCTATCATGCCATATCTTCCCTCTTCCGATGATTGCTCATATCCATTGCTTTTCATATGAAATGAACATGGAATAGGATTCCCTTTCTGGAGCTATACAGCTTTAGTAGCTTACTCCCTGTAAGTGTGTGTCAAAGGGACCTAAGATTTAAGTCATAGTTTTTAATGGTCAAGCATAGTATGTCTTTAATTTATAATTTCCGCCAATTTTTAGTAGGCTTCTAGTCCATATGCATTTGTAATTTTCACTGCATATTAAACATACCAGGAGATATTAGTGTGGTAGTGATCTTTGAGTTTGGGACTTTGGTCAATTTCCGCCAATTTTTAGTAGGCTTCTAGTCCATATGCATTTGTAATTTTCACGGCATATTAAACATACCAGGAGATATTAGTGTGGTAGTGATCTTTGAGTTTGGGACTTTGGTCTTACAAGCAAAAAGTCTCTGTTTCCTATAATCTTAGTTTGATGGCTTCTATCTATGTTTGGTCTGTCCCTGGAAGAAATCTGAAGCAGCATCCTTGGGTTGGTGGATATCAATACGATGTATTTTTTCTGGCAGAGAACACTCAACAGGAGTTGTCTGAGTCTTATGCTTTTCCTATGCCTCACTTTAGTATCCTTCCAAACCACCTACATCCCAACATGTTCCATCCTTGATATTTGTTGAGGAAGATAATTCAAGTTTTTGTTTTTACTGTCAAAAGAAAACAATTTATTTAATTTGTAAGAACATGCATTAATACAGACAGTACCCAACTTACGATGGTTTGACTTTATCATGGGTTCATTGGAACATAACCCCATCATAAACTGAGGAGCAATTGTATCACATCATAAATTGAAAATGCATTGAAAACCCGCATAAACCCATCACATAGTTGAAAAATCTGCAAGTCAACCCATTGTAAGTTGGGGACCATCTGTGTTTGATATGTAAGTATGATTTGTTTTTCTTAGGTAAAATTCACGTTACATTAAATTCACCATTTTAAAA
>NW_007729834.1:190443-197611 GCF_000696425.1 Galeopterus variegatus
TTTTTTTTAAATTGTAACATAGTTGTTTGTACATTTCTGTGGGGTACTGAGTTGAATATCATTACTTGTGTGCAATATATGATGCTCAAATAAGGACAGTTAGTATATTCAACAGCATACAATGTAATTAATTCAATTTTTTTTAACTTACAAAATTCTATAACTTTAGATTACAGAGAAAGTCCCACTTATTGAATCTGTTTTTTTCCTCCTTCTGTGCTTACCGTGGGCCACATTCAGCCTTTTTTTCTCTTTATTAAGGGTCTTTATTGGATGGCCTCAAGAAGTGTTAAAAAACATTCTAAACATGTTTTTTTCTTACCAAGCCCCTAATTGTCATAGCCTTAGTAGGCAGATTCATTGAGTTTCAACATAAAAGAGGCCATAGTTGAACTGACACCTTGAATATGGTATAATAAGATCACCAATTTATCGGAAAGAAATAGTAGAGGAAATAGTAGGGTTTTCTCTGTTCTGTACCCTTCATCTTTTAATTAAACAAGTTTGTTTTGTGTAGTGCCTTATTTCTTGGTATCAAAATCTGTATTAGTTAAAATGCACTCAGCTATATATAACAGAAATTTTGCAGTGGGGGTACAAGCCACAATTTAATCAGGGCTAAGTGTGTGCTTGAGGCAAGGCTAATCAGGGTAAAGTCTATCTCCTGGGCCACAGTGATTCAAGGTTACGTGTGGCAGCCAAAATAATCCAGTCCGAGATAATCCCAGGAGATAATGATCTTGGAACTGTCATGCGCCATGATGTGAAGCCAGAGAAAGAAGCCCGCTTAATGGAAGAGCCGTCCACGAGCTGGAGAGAAACCAGGTTCTGATGACATCATTGGGCCTCTGACTCCAGCTCTGTATGGAGCCAGCATTACTTCTGGCCTTCTCAATTAAATGACACAATAATTTTTTTTCTTTTAAATTTGTTTGAAGTGTCTTTACTGTTCAATTCAACAGTTTAAGCTTCTGGGTTTATTTTAGTAATTGGATTATAAGAAGTCACTCGAACTCATCTAAATAATTTTGGGGATGAAAGGGACATTTAAGATTATTATTTAAACCAATTGCTTCATTTTTATGATGTGAACTCACATAACTATTTTACTTCAAAGTCAGATTAGATATTCTCTCTCCAGGTTATTTTCAGTAGCTTGCACTATTTGATGCTGTTTAGTAATGCGTAAACACAGTGCTGGGCACTTAATATTAATCTTCCTAGAAATGTTTAATCTGTCATAAAAATTAGTCCTGTATCATAGTGATGTATTTTCCATAAATTTCTGAGCTGGTAAGATTTACTTGTGCCCAGCAGTATGCCTCACTTTGACCACTTGCATTAGCCTTCTTTCATACCAAATATATACAACAGAAAAGTGCTTATTTAATTAGAAAGGTATTTTTTCTAAATTTTTGTTTTGAAAAAATTTTAGACTGATAGGAGAGTTACAAAGATAGTACAGAGTTCTTGTATACCCTTTACCCAGCTTGCCTTAATGTTAACACCTTGTATAATCATCATATAATGACCCAAACCATGAAATTAACATTGTTACAATATAAAAAACTATGGAATTTACTCACATTCCACTAGTTTATTGTCTAATGTCCTTTTTTTAGCTGTTAAAGATGGAAATGATCTTTTGTAAATTTATTGGTTTTTCTATCAAGAATTCCAAGTCAACACAGCTGATTGTACTTAACGTTTTTTAAACTATGAACTGTCAGGCCATTTTTTATAACTCATTATGCTACTTGGAGTATGGCATTCAAATATGAGCCCTGGTAGTGCATCCTATTTTGTTATATAATAGAGAAGTTGATGAAAAGCTATAAATCAATTTTGTATAAATTACATAGATATTTTGCCTTTGAAAGAGATTTAACCTTTTATTTATAACTGCAAGTTTGATTTATAACTTTTGATTAGAAGGTTCACACTATATAATAAAAAAGAAAAAAGTCACCTACTTTCCCAAAGTGTTCCTTGGCAATTCAATTCTTCCCTTTCAAATCTGCTTAAATTAACATCACTTTATTTGACAGTAATGGAAAATAATCTTCTATAGTTATGAGATTCAGGGGATACACTCACCACAAAAGGTAAATTGTGTATGAGTATTCAAATACTAAAGTTGGAAATTAAATTAACCCACACTGCACTTTCTCAGAAAGTACACGAAACTGGTAACAAATACTATGAGCTAGAACATATTTTGTGATAAAGACAATCAATAAAATATGCTCTCTGGACTAAATTGCAGTATATTAGAAGTAAATTTGTAGGTAAGATATGGTCAAATTATTTTAAAGTAGGACAGGAGCTAAGGTATTTTGGTATATTTCATTTGGGTATATTTCATACATACAAGTATACACACACTATACTTAGTAAAAACTTTTTTTGATATATTATCTACAGAATGTGCCATGAGTTGAACATTAACTTCCAGAGGGTAATTAAAAAACCCAAACTTCTACAAAAAGGCCACTCTATCACCATAGAAAAGCCAAGTTTCCAGAGGCGCAAGACATTGCTACTAATTTTAGAGGTCATCTTTCCAGATTTTGTTTTTTTATGACTGATGTTTAATTTTTTACTGAAACTGTTACTGATGCCAGAACAAAGCAGAGTTTAGAAAATTTGAGGTAAGTTTATTGTGATGTTCCTTTTGTGGGTAACATAGACCTGGCTCTTCTACTTCGTATCTGTGTGATTGTGGAAAAGTTACTAAACGTCTCAAAGCCTCAGTTTTACTATTTTGGCAATAAAACTACTCATTTGTAGTGCTGATGGGAATACTGCTAATAACATATGTAAAGTGCCTCTCTTATATAGTTTCCTTTATTCTTCTATATTTAATGTGTGATATTACAAGATTAAGATTTTTTTTTTCTCAAGAGTCAATTATCTGAAATGAGAGGAAAAAGATGGATGTTTTATTAACCATTTAAAAAACTTTCTCAAATTTGTTTTGACTATTTGGAGTCTTTTATGGTTCCAATTTTTAGATTTTTTTTCTCCTATTTCTGTGAAGACTGCCATTGGGATTTTGATAGGGATTATGTTGAATCTATACATTGCTTTGGGTAGTATGGACATTTTAACAAAATTAATTTTTCCGATCAATGAGTACAGATTTTCTATTTGTTTGTGTCTTTAATTTATTTTATCAATGTTTTATAGTTTTCAGTGTCCATAATCTTTTACCTCTTTACATTATTAAATTTATTCCTAGGTATTTTATTTTTTGATGCTATCATAAATCAGATTGTTTTCTTGAGTTCTTTTTCAGTTATGTCATTATTTCTGTATAAAAATGATACTGATCTGTGTATGTTGATTTTGTATCCTACTACTTTACTGAATATATTTCTTAGTTCTAATAGTTTTCCTGTGGAGTCTTTAGGATTTTATACATATAGGATTATGTCATCTGAAAATAGAGATAACTTTACTTTTTCCATTTTGATTTGGATGCCTTTTATTTCTTATTTCTTTCAGTTTTCCCCATTATTTATAATGTTAACTGTGGGTTTTTCATAAATGGCCTTTATTATGTTGAGAAACTTCTTCCATGACTAAACTGTTGAGAATTTTTATCAAGAAAGGATGTCGAACTTTGTTAAATGTTTTTTCTGCATTAATTGAAATGATCATGTGGTTTTAATCTTTTAATCTGTTAACGTGATATATCACATTGACTGATTTGTGTATGTGAGACCAGGCATACATGCTCAGAATAAATCCCACTTGGTCATGATATATAATCTTTTTGATGTGTTGTTAGATCTGATTTGCTAATACTTTATTGAGGATTTTTGTATGAACGTTCATCAAAGAAATTGGCCTTTAGTTTTCTGTTTTTTGTGATGTCACTGTATAGCTTAAGTATCAAGGTGATACTGGCCTCATAAAATATATATGGAAGTATTCCCTCTAGTTCTATATTTCAGAAGAGTTTAAGTATTGATATTAGTTTTTCTCCGGATGTTTGGTAGAATTCAGCAGTGAAGCCATCTGATTCTGAGCTTTTCTTTTTAGGGAGGTTTTTGACTACTTCTTCAACCTCTTTATTTGTTATTGGTCTATTTAAGCTTTTTTTTTCTTCCTGACTCAATCTTGGTAAGCTATATTTTTCAGGAATTTATCTATTTCCTCTAGGTTATTCAATTTGTTAGCATATAATTGTTCATGGTAGTCCCTTATGATTCTTTTTATTTCTGAGGTATCTGTTATAATTTACTTTCATTTTTGATTTCATTTATTTGCTCTTCTCTCTCTCTCTCTTTTAAGTTAAGGTTTCATTAATTTTGCTTATTTTTCAAAAAAAACCTCAGTTTTATCTATTTTTTAGTATGTTTTTTTTTCTGTTCTCTATGTGATTTATTTCTGTCTGATTTTTATTATTTCCTTCCTTCTGCTAACTTTGGATTTAGTTTGTTCTTCTGTTTTCAGTTTCTTGAGATGTGATGTTAGACTATTTATTTGGGATCTTTCTTCTTTTTTAATGTAGACGTTTATTGCTATAAACCTTCCTCTTAGTACTGCTTTTGCTGTATCCCATAGGTTTTGGTGTGTTGTGTTTCTATTGTTATTCTTCTAAAGATATTTTAAAATATCCCTTTTAATATCATTTTTGACCCATTGGTTATTCAAAAGCATATTGTTTAATTTCCACATCTTTGTGAATTTTCCAAGATTCTTACTGTTATTGATTTCTAGATTTATATCATTATGGTCTGAAATGATACTATGTGTGAATTAACAACAGGAAAGCACATTAGTTCCAGTGCAGAGTCTTAAGTTGTGGTAGATGCTATTAATCCATCACAGAATGGAAAAAATCTACACGGCAGAGACAAAGCTCTGACATTAACCAGTAAGGATCTGACATCATTAAAGAACACCTATAAAACCTAGAGGAGGTAGCAGTCTCCTCAAATGCCCAGGCATCAACATAAGAACATAAATATCAAGAAAAAACAGAGAAATATGTCACACTAAAGGAAACAAACAAAGTACTAGCAATGGGTGCAGAGAAACAGCAAATATATAATTCCATTTTGTTGGGTCCACCACCAGCTGACCTGAACAGCCCTAGAAAAAAACGCCTCATTTTCAGTCTCTCCCTTGGTGGGCGAGCGAATTGCCTGGATTCCTCTTTCCCTCTGGTCCCCATTGGGAGAAGACGGGGGAAGAGAGCCGTGAAGAGAGGTGAGCACAGCCGCTGGCCCCAACCAGCCCATTNCTCTTGGCTATTCTATTCTATTCTGTTGCTGGTCACAACTCACTAATGTTTGTTCATGACCAAGTTATAGGTTGTATGTGATCTACAGTATGACTCAACACGCTAGTTTAATGTATTTTTTTTCTTTATAATTGGTGCAGTTTATATTTATAAATTTATTTCTCACAAAAAAGGAGAATAAAAATGTTTTTAGAGATACTAAATAAAATAAGAATATAAAGCAGTGACAGTTTCCTGAAGAGTTTTAACTAAAAATTAAGATGTACCTTTGATCACTTTTTACCTTATGTGGGTCCCATTAGACTCATGAAGAAATATACTTATCAGCCAACTGCTGGACACTCTACACTTAGATTAACAGGAAGGGTCAGTCCAGTTGAAGAACTTTTATTATACTGTATTCCTTTGGTCTGTATTTATCCTTTGTTGGTGTATTAATATAAAAAATTAATATAACTAATACAGTTTTTTTAAAGAAAGTATGATTTTATCGATACGGTTTTTTACATTCTAGGATGTTGTTGCAGAGCAGTTGGGAGGGAGGGGGGGAGGGAAAAAGGGAAGGAAATGGGAAGGAGGAATTGAGGAGGGGTGGGATTGAGGCCTGTGGCACCCCCCACATTCCCACAGGGGAGACTAGGGGGCTTCCAGCAGTGGCTTGGTCATTGCTGGTCTGGCTGTGGGTGTTGGAAAGGTGTGGCTAAGGCCCTAGACTCCCCACCACCCCAGCTCAGGAGAGCCTGGCTTGCTTCCTGTGGTGGCTGGTGGTGATTGCTGGGCTCACTGTTCGTGTCCGGGGGGGGGGTGGCCGAGGACCTTGTCCCCCACCCTCGGGATTGGTTGTGGGTGTTGGGGGTGCAATGCTGAGGCCCCTGGCTCTCCCCGCTTTCTGTCTTGGTAGCCCAGGGGATTTCCAGTACTTCTAGGTGTTGTAGGTGTTCTTTGTTGAAATGAGACCTTTACTAGTAAATATAAAACTTTGTCTCTGGTTGAGGGTACTTTGCTTTTTTCTTTCATTTCTGTGTTGTATTATTTGCTGTTCCCACTATTTAAACTCTGTGCTGAAACTAAGTTGTTGTCCTTCACTTACTTCTAAAATGATGGAACTTCTGTAAGGGCCAGTACTAAGTCTGTGGTTGGGCTAAATTGCTGCTTTGCTGCTGATTCCCTAGGGAAGGCTTTTTGTGCAGCTTAGGTTTTAATGGTTGACTGTATTGGTACTTCCAGTTCTCAAGAAATCAGGTGTACCTGGATTGTGTAGAAACTCTGGTCTGGGCCTGAGTCTTTTCATCAAACTGCACCCCATGCAATTCTGTATTCCTGACCAGTCTCCTCTGAGTGGTCCTTCACTAATCATGATGTAGATCAGCTGTCCATGCTGTTCTCCAGTGTTCTCCCAGTGGGCCTGTCTCCCCTACCACCCATGCTGCAAACACTTCCCACAGGATGGACTATGCATGGGTCCCTTCAGATGACTCACCAGCCTCTGAATAGCTCCTTTTTTTTCAGCTATTCTGGCTCTTTGCTCCCACCTGGGTCCACAGGAACCTTATTAGTGGTCTTGCTGGCCTGGGGGCCACCATGGCCCTCTTCTCCCCTGCCACCTCCAAGCAACTTCATCTGAAGGGCACAGCTGTGGCTTTTGCTGGCTCGTGCTCCATGCACTCAGCAGCTCCAGCCTTGACATAGCTGGGGCTTGAAACACTCAGAGCTGATTTTTTTCCTCTTATCATGGCTTCTCCCACCTTCATGCACTCTATATGTCTGTCCTCCTCTTTCCATGAGCTCTAGCTTTTCCCAAGCTGAGGCCCCAGCTTGGATGTCATTGCTTTTCTATAGTTGTGAATTGGTTGAGTTATGGGAGAGAGTGACACTGGGGACTGTCTATTCTGCCATCTTGACTGGAAGCCCTTT
>NW_007729834.1:198886-219396 GCF_000696425.1 Galeopterus variegatus
ACTTCAAGATTTCTCTCCAAAAGTATTTTATTGGGCAATGAAAATCTCATCTTTAAGATATTCAATGATTTGGGTAGGTTTCTAAAGTCACTGTCCCCATTTTCCCTGCACTTAAAATGATGTCCAAATTAAAAAAGAAAATATTGGGTAAGAATCTCCATGTCTAAAAATGACGGGCTTTGCCTGGATCATGTTTCTCAATGATTTTGACCTACATTGAATCAAAAAATATCTAATTTGGGTTTATAAGTACATGTATTTTCAATAGCAAGTTAAAGCTTATAAAATAGAAAACAAGTAACATAAATACAAAAACAAAGAGAAATTGGTACCCTGACTGTCGGGTCCGCCGCTGGCCGACCCAAACAGCCCTAGCCTCGTTCCTTTCAGTGGGCAAGAAAATGGCCTGGGTTTCCTCTTTCCCTCCTGTCCCCTTTGGAAGGAGACGGGGGAAGAGAGCCGTGAAGAGAGGTGAGCACAGCCACAGGCCCCAACCAGCCCGGTTAAAGGACACTCAGACACGGCGGGGGTTCTGTCAGGCAGTTCCATTTATTTTTGCACAAGCACTTGCTTTTAAAGGCAAATGGGGAAGGGAGGCTTCTTACATAATCTTATCAGCTTAAAGGTCAGGCGGCATGCATCCTGTCTCAATGCCTAGCTATTGCAACCACACAGTGTTCATGAGTGCGGAAGTGCACATTTGGCCAATAAGGGCTAAGGCAAGGTTCCCGCAGACACCCCCACCCTACTTCCTCCCGGCGATTGCAATCACCCAGTGTTCACCAGCACGGAAGCGCATATTTGGCCAATAAGGGCTAAGGCAAGGTTCCCACAGACACTCCCACCTACTTCCTCCCGGCACCGTCTTAGGCTGCCACATTAATACACCCTTGTAGGCCCATAATGGCGCCACTTGTAATGTCACTTAAGGTGGTGTTAGTTTTTAAGGTCCGACATCATTTGTTTATTTTTTCTTTTGTTGCCTGTGTTTTGGGGGTCTTATTCGTAAAGTCTTTGCCCAGTCCTGCTTCCTGAAGTATTTCCCATATGTTTTCTTCTAGGAGTTTTATACTTTGGGTCTTATGTTTAAGTCTTTAATCCATTTTTAGTTGATTTTGGTATATGGTGAGAGGTACAGGTCTATTTTAATTCTTCTACACATGGATGTTCAGTTTTCCCAGCACCATTTATTGATGAGGCAGTATTTTCCCCAATGTATGTTCTTGTTGCCTTTGTCAAAGATCAGTTGGGTGTAAGTATGTGGGTTGATTTCTGGGTTCTCTATTCTGTTCCATTGTTCCAAGGTCTTTTTTTAATGCCAATACCAAGTTGTTTTGGTTACCACAGCTTTGTAGTATAATTTGAAGTCAGGAAGTGTAATGTCTCCAGCTTTATTTATTATTGCTCAGGATTGTTTTGGCTATTTGGGGTGTTTTGTTATTCCGTATGAATGTTAGGATTGTTTTTTCTATTTCTGTGAAGAATATCATTGATTACTTGTTGGAATTGCATTGAATCTGTAGATCACTTTGGGCAGTATGGACATTCACAATGTTAGTTCTTGCAATCCAAAAGCATGGAACATTTTTCCATCCTTTTATGTCCTCTTTAATTTCTTTCAGCAGTGATTTGTAGTTTTCACTGTAGAGATCTTTAACCTCTTTGGTTAAATTTATTCCTAAGTATTTTTTTTTGTGTGTGTGACTACTGTAAATGGGCTTGCTTTCTTGATTTCTATTTCTGCTGGTTCATTATTGGAGTATAAAAATACTACTTATTTTGGGGTATTGATTTTGTATCCTTCAACTTCACTGAAATTGTTTTTCAGCTCTAGGAGTTTTCTGGTAGGGTCTTTAGGGTTTTCTATATATGTGATCATATTATCTGCAAACAAAGACAGTATGACTTCGTCTTTTCCAATCTGGATGTCCTTTATTTCTTTCTCGTGTCTGATTGCTCTGGCCAGTACTTCTAATATTATGTTAAATAGTAGTGGTAAGAATGGGCATCCTTGTCTTGTTCTTGTTCTTTAAGTATCATTAAGGATGATGGTGGTGGTGGGTTTGTTGTAGGTGGCTTTTACTGTATTGAGATACTTTCCTTCTGTACCTAATTTGTGGAGAGTTTTTATCATGAAGGGGTGCTGAATTTTTGTCAAATGCTTTACCTGCACCTATTGAGATAATCATATGGTTTTTGTCCTTGATTTTATTGATGTGATGTATCTCATTTATTGACTTGCATATGTTGAACTACTCTTGCATTCCTGGGATGAATCCCACTTGCTCATGGTTTATAAATTTTTAATGTGTTGCTGTATTCTGTTTGCTAATATTTTGTTAAGGATTTTTGTGTCTATGTGCATCAAGGATATTGGCCTGTAGTTTTCTTTCTTTGTTGTATCTTTGTCTGATTTTTATATCAGGGTGATGCTGGCCTCATAGAATGAGTTTGAGAGAATGGCCTCTGTTTTAATTTTTTGGAATAGTTTGAAGAGAACTGGTATTAATTCTTCTTTAAAGGTTTGGTAGAATTCACCAGTAAAGCCATGTGGTCCTTGGCTTTCCTTTGTTGGGAGACTGCTGATTACTGCTTCAATCTTGTTGCTTATTATTGATCTATTCAAGTTTTCTATTTCTTCTTGGTTCAGTATTGGTAGTTTGTTTGTATCTGGAAATTTATCCATTTCCTCCACATTTTCAAATTTGTTGGTGTATAGTTGTTTATAATAGCTCTAAAGATTCTTTGTATTTCTGTGGTATCAATTGTAATGTCTCCTTTTTCATTTCTGATTTTTATTTGGGTCATCTCTCTTCTTTTTTTTAATTAGCCTAGCTAATGGTTTGTCTATTTGTCTATCTTCCTAAAAATAGGTCTCTATTTTGAGTCTCTATGTCATTTAGTTCTGCTCTGATCTTAATGATGTCTTGCCATTGAATAATTTTGGGATTTGAGTTCTTGTTCTTCTAGTTCTTTGAGTTGTAGCATTTGGTTGTTTATTTTAAGTCTTTCTGTTCTTTTGATGTAAGAGCTTATTGCTATAAACTTCAGTCTTATATTACTTTGGAGTATCCTGCAGGTTTTGGTGTGATGTGTCTTCATTATTTTCAAGAATTTTTTTGTTTCCTGTTTAATTTCTTCTTGGACCCACATGCTGTTCAGGAACATGCTGTTTGATTTCCAGAATTTTCTTTGTTATTGTTGTATAGTTTCTGGAGTTTTACTTGTTATTTATTTCTAGTTTTAGTTCACTATGGTCTGAAAAGATACCTGAAATGATTTCAGTCTTTTTTTATAATTTGTTGACACTTGATTTGTGACCTAACATGTGGTCTATCCTGGAGAATGTTCCACATGCTGAGGAGAAGAATGCATATTCTGTAGTTGTTGGATGAAATGTTCTGTAGATGTCTGCCAGGTCCAATTGGTCTAAAGTGTAGCTTAAATCCTGTGTTTCTCTGTTGATTTGTTACCTAGATGATCTGTCCAATGTTACGAGAGGTGTGTTCAACTATTATTGTATTTGCGTCTATTTCTTTCTTTAGGTTTAATAGTGTTTGCTTTATGTATCCAGTGCTCCAACATTGGGTGCTTATTTATTTATGATTGTTTTGTTTTCTGGCTGGATAGATCACTTTATCATTATATAATGGCCTTCTTTGCCTCTTTTTATGGTTTTTGGTTTAAAGTCTATTTTATCCAATATAAGAATAGTTACTCCTGCTCATTTTTGATTTTTATTTGTGTGGTATATCTTTTTATATTCCTTCACTATTAGTCTGTGGGTATCTTTTGAAGTGAGACATGTCTCTTGAAGTCAGCATATAGTTGGGCCTCACTTTTTAATTCAATCAGCCAGTCTGTATCTTTTGAGTGGGGAATTTAATCCACTTACATTGGGCTTGTTATTGGAATGTATTGTCTTACCCCTGGCATTTTATCAATCTTCATTTGGATGTTTTAAATATCTTTTGTCCCTTTCTTCCTTTTTTATTGTTTGTCTTTGGTGTTTGTTGGTTTTTTGAGGTGGTAAGATGTAGTTTCTTTCTCTTTTTTATTTGCATTTTTTGTTCTTCCAGTGCATTTTGTTTTTCTTGTGTATTCATGATAGTGATTATCATTTTTCAGATTCAAGATGCAGGACCCCCTTGAGGATTTCTTGTAGGGCTGATCATGTGGTGGTGAACTCCTGCAGTTCTTGTTTGTCTGGGAAATACACTATTTCTCCCTCAATCCTAAAGGAGATCCTTGCTGGGTACAGTATTCTGGCTGGCAGATATTTCTTTTAGAATTTTGAATATATCATTCCATTCTCTTCTTGTCTGTAGAGTTTCTGTTGAGAAGTCTGCTGTCAGTCAGATAGGGACTCCCTTCTGGGTGACTTGATGCTTTTCTTCTTGCTGTTTTTAAGATTCTTTCTTTGTCATTGAGCTTTGCCAGTTTGACTTTATGGTGTCTCAGAGAGGTCCATTTCTCAATGAATTTGTTTGGGGATGTTTGAACCTCCTGGATATGATTGTCTGTGTCTTTCTCTCTACCTGGGAAATTTTCCACTATTATTTTGTTGAACAGGTTTTCAATGCCTTTTTCTTTATCCTCTGCTTCTGGAATACCCGTGATTCTGATGTTTGTGTGTTTAAGGTTGTCTGCTATGTCTATTAGATTTTCTTTATTTTTAAAAATTCTTTCTTTCTTTTTTCATCTGCCTGGGTTATTTCAAAAATACCATCGTCAAGATCAGAAATTCTTTCTTCTGCTTGCTCTAACCTGCTGTTTACTCTCTCAGTTGTGTTGTTTTTATTTCATTCAATGAATCCTTCAGTTCCAGGAATTCTGCTACATTCTTCTTAAGGTATTAATCTCTGTAAATTTCCTCCTTCATATCCTGCATACTTTTTCTTGTTTTGTTGTGTCATCTAACTGAGTCTTTCTGTATTACATTGAGTTTCCTTAAGATTGTTGCTCAGAATTCTTTTTCTGTCATTTGAAGTGTTTCCTGCTCTATGGGGTCTGGTACTTGAGAAATTACTTTATTCCTTTGGTGGTGTCATATTTTCTTGTTTTTTGTTTTTGGATTTTTATTAACTCTACATTGATGTCTTGTCATCTGGTACAGCAGTTGATTCTTCTATTATTCTGGAGTGGGCTTTGAGGAGAGAGACTTCCTCCTGTGGATGTGCTTTATATTGACTGTTGAGTAGGGCATTTTGGTATTGGTTCTGGGTAGATGCAATAGTGTAGTCTCTATGTGGGTACTTTGGCTGTACTCAGTGTTGCATGTGAATGCCTCTGTGAGCTAGGCACAGGGGCACTTAGTGATTTCTTGCTGAGGTTAGATTCCTTGATGAGTTTATTGACACTGTGTTGGCTTGTTGAATATGTAGGCAAGCTCTTGAGTTCTTGGGAGAAACACTGTGTACCCTTTCATTCTTTGACTGAGGTGGGTGTCCTGGGCAGGCTTGTTGGCATTCCGGCTACTGTTCCATGACCCTGATGGGTACACTGGAGCTCCTCAGTTTGAATGGGTGACCCTGGGTAGGGTTTCTCCCTCCTTTTACCTACAGGCAGAGGCTCCTTCTGGATTCTTGCTTCCATACATTGGGGGATGGGTTGGTGGTGATTGGGAATTTTCTTCCTTAACCTATTTGGGTATCCTGGGTTTCTGCACTCTTATGGGTTACGTGTGTGTCTCTCCCTGGATCAAGGCAGTTATGTGGGCTGCAAGCATACCTCCCTCCCTCAAGTGTGCTACCTTGTGTAGCAGTGTAATTCCCCCCTGTAGTTTGGGCCAGTGGGTTGGAGGTCTACTCTCACTCACCTCTTTCCCCTGGCTCTGCTGGTGACTCTCCTTGGGTCAATGTGGTTGGGTGGTTGGCAGGCTGCAGGCATGGCAACAGTGGCTACTGCTGTGGCAGCAAGCTGCCCTTGAGGTGGCAGGGGCTGTGGCTGTGGCTGTGGTGAATAGCCATGTGGAAGTGGTGTTATGGCAGTGGCAGGGGTGCCTGCAGCTCCTGTGGTTTTGCATGCTCCTGCCATCTGTTGGGCAAAGGCTGCCCATGGCTGCTGAGGTCCCCATGTGTGCTCCTGCCATCTGTTCTCTGGCTGCTTTCAAGATTATTTTCTATTTTTTTGGTTTCAGAACTTTGGTTATGATGTGTCAGGGCATGTATTTTGTTGGGTATCCTGTTTGGGGTTGTATATTGTTATTATTATTATTTACATTTATGTCTTTTGTCAAATTTGGGAATTTTTCAGTCATTATTTATTTAAAAATTCCTTAGCTCTGTCCTCTTTTCCTTTTCTTCTGGGACTTCAATGATGCAAATTATAGATCTTTTGTTATTGTCCCACATATTACTGAGACTCTGATCTTCATTCTGTTGTTCCAATTGGATAATTTCTTTTTTAAAAAATTAATTAATAAATTTTTATCCAAACATAATTTATTACACATATTTGTGGGACATAGACTTGGATATCAATACCTGTGTACAATGTGTGATGATCAGGTCAGGATAATTAGCATGTTCATCATTACAAGACTTAATCATTCCTTGTGTCCCTTAACCAATTTCTCACTAAGCCCCCTCCCTCTCCCACTTTCCCACCTCTAATAACAACAGCTCTGTTCTCTCCTGAAAGTTCAACATATTATTTTCTTTCTTTCCTTTCTTTTTCCCTTCCTTCCTTCTTTCTTTCTTTTCTCTCACTTATAAGTGAGGGCATGTGGTATTTTTCTTTCTGTTCCTGGCTTGATTAATTTAATATAATTTTCTCCAAGCTCACCCAAGTTGCTGAGAATGGCAGAACTTCATTCCTTTTTATGGCTGAGTGATATTCCATTGTGTATATATGACACATTTTCCTCACCCAGTCACCTGTCGAAGGATATTTAGGTTGGTTCCATATCTTGGCTATTGTAAATAGAGCTGTGATAAACATGGGAGTACATGGATCCCTTCAACATGACTCCCATTTTTTGGGGTATATATCTGGTAGTCGGATTGCCAGATTGTATGGTAATTCTATCTGTAGTTGTTTGAGAAACCTACATACTGTTTTCCATAATGGTTGAATTAATTTATGGTCCCACCAACAGTGTAGAAAGGTTCCCCTTCACCCACATCCTCACCAGCATTTGCTATTCTCTATCTTTTTGATAATGGCCAGTCCTACTGGGGTGAGATGATATCTCAGTGTGGCTTTGATTTGTGTTTCCCTGATGATTAGTGATGTTGAGCATTTTTTTGTATACTTGTTAGCTATTTGTATCTGTTCCTTTGAGAACTATCTATTCAGTTCCTTTGCCCATTTTAAAATTGGATTATTCAACAAAGAGAGTAAAAAGCTAGTTAAGGTTTCCAGAACTACCACTCATTCTTCAACGTAGTTTAAACAGCAAGGCTCCACATTTCAAGAGTAAGCAAACACGTGTCCAGCTATTCTATTCACAAAGTTATTACCTCATCTACCACTGTCTTCATTTGACTATTCTTTGCAAGGGGTGAGTTGTGAGATTCTGACAGTAAAACTTCACCCTGAACTTTAACAGATATGTTTACCTAATGGTATATTGTAATCATTCCCATGCTCTGTCCCAAAATTGCATTTGTGAATAAAAGCAATGCAGGAGCATTTCAAAACCTTAAAAAATAAATAGATAAATAAATAAGATAAAGTTGGATGATGATGATGATGATGATGATGATGATGATTAGCTTTACTGCTTTTTGAGTTCCTTGTATATTCTGGATATTAATGTCTTATCTGATGTATAGTTTGCAAATTTTTTTATCATTCTGTAGGTTGTCTTTTCACTCTGTTATGTTTCTTTTGCTGTGCAGCAGCTTTTTAGTTTGATATAATCCCATTTGTTCATTTTTTCTTTTGTTGGCTGTGCTATTGAGATCTTAGTTGTAAAGTCTTTGCCCAGTCCTACATCCTGAAGTGTTTCCTCTCTGTTTTCTTCTAGGAATTTTATAGTTTCAGGTCTTACGGTTAAGTCTTTAATCCATTTTGAGTAGACTTTGATATATTGCAAGACATATGGATCTAGTTCCATTCTTCTACACATGGATATCCAATGTTCCCAAGACCACTGGCTGGAGAGGCTGTCCTTTCTCCAATGTATGTTCTTGGTGCTTTTGTTAAAGATCTGTTGGCTGTAAACACATGGGTTGACTTCTGAGTTATCTTTTCTGCTCTATTGGTCCATGTGTCTGTTTTTATTCTCATACCATATTGTTTTGGTTACTATAGCTTTGTAGTATAATAGTATAATTTGAAGTCAGGTAGTTTAATGCCTCTGGCTTTATTTTTTGCTCAGGATCCCTTTGGCTATTTGGGGTCTTTTGTCATTCCATATGAAATGATTGTTTTTTTCTATTTCTGTGAAGAATGTCATTTGTATTTTGATGCAGATTGCATTGAATCTGTGGATTGCTTTGGGTAGTATGGATATCTTCACAATGTTAATTTTCCAATCCAAGAGCATGGAATATCTTTCCACCTTTTTGTGTCCTCTTTAATTTCTTTCAGCAGTGATTTGGAGTTCTTGTTGTAGAGATCTTTTACTTACTTGGTTAATTTTATTTCTAAGTATTTTATTTTATTTTATTTTTTGGTGACTATTATAAATGGGCTTGATTTCTTTTCTGTTAGTTCATTGTTGGTGTGTAAAACCCCTGTTGATTTTTTGTGTATTAATTTTGCATTCTGCAACTTTACTGAATTAATTTATCAGCTTTAGGAATTTTTTGTAGAGTTTTTAGGTTTTGTGTGTACAGGATCATGTCATCTGTGAACAGGGACAATTTGACTTTGTCTTTTCCAATTTTGATGCTCTCTATTTTTTTCTCTTGCCTGATTGTTCTGGCTAGTACTTCCAATATGTTGTTGAACAGAAGTGGTGAGAGTGAGGATCCTTGTCTTGTTTTTGTTCTTAACAGACACACTGAAAAGCTTTTCCCCTTTCAGGATGATGTTGGTGGTGGGATTGTCATAAATGGTTTTTACTGTGTTGAGATACTTTCTGTTTGTACCTAATTGTTGAGAGTCTTTGTCATGAATGGATATTGAATTTTGTTGAATGCTTTTTCTGCATCTATTGAGATAATCATATGGATTCTATCCTTGATTTTGTTGATGTTGGGTATCACATATGTTAACTTGCATATGTTGAACCATCCTTGCATCTCTGGGATGAATCCCACTTGATCATGGTGTATAATCTTTTTGATGTGCAGGTGTATTTGTTTGATAATATTTTGTTGAGGATTTTTGCGTCTATGTTCATCAGAGATGTTGGCCTGTAGTTTTCTATTTTTGTTGTGTCTTTGTCTGGTTTTGGTAGCAGGGTGATGCTGGCTTCATAGTATGCATTTGGGAAAATGGCCTCTGTTTCAATTTTTTGGAATAGTTTGAAGAGAATTAGTACTAATTCCTCTTTAAAGTTTTGGTAAAATTCAGCAGTAAAGCCACCTGGTCCTGGTCCTGCTTCAGTCTTGTTGCTTGTTGCTTGTTATTAGCCTGTTCAAGTTTTCTATTTCTTCTTGGTTCAGGCTTGGTAGTTTGTATGCATCTAGAAATTTATCCATTTCCTCCAGGTTTTCAAATTTGTTGGCTTATAGTTTTCATAGTAATCTCTAATGATTCTTTGCATTTCTGTGATGTCAGTTGTATGGTCTCATTTTTCATTTCTGATTTTTGGTGTTTGGGTCTTTACTCTTTTTAGTTAGTCCAGCTAGTGGTTTGTCTATTTTGTTTATTTTCTCAAAAAAACCCAATGTTTTGTTGATCTCTATTTCATTTAGTTCTGCTCTGATCTTAATTATTTCTTTCCATCTACAATTTTGGAGTTGGATTGTTCTTGTTTTTGTAGTTCATTGAGATGTAATGTTAGGTTGTTTATTTGAAGTCTTTCTATTCTTTTGATGTAAACACTTATTGCAATGTACTTCTCTCTCAGTACTGCTGTTGCAGTATCCCATAGGTTTTGATAAGTTGTTAATTTTTAATTTTATTCCATTTTGATCTGAAAATATACTTGGTATGATTTTAATGTTTTTAAATTTTCTGAGACTTGATTTGTGGCCTAACATGATCTATACTGGAGAATGATCTGTGTGCTGATGAGAAGAATGTATATTAGAAAGTTGTTGGATGAAATGTTCTGTAAATGTCTGTCAAGTTCATTTGGTTTAAAATGCTGTTTAAATCCAATATATCTCTGCTAAATTTTTGTCTACATGATCTGTCCAACGCAGTGATGGTTGTGTTAACATCCCTATCTATTATTGTGTTGAAGTCTATCTTTCCCTTTAGATCCAATAACAGTTGCCTTATACATCCGGGTGCTCTGATGTTGGGTTCATATGTATTTATGATTGTCATATCTTCTTGTTGCATTGATACTTTTATCATTATTTAATGACCATCTTTGTCCCTTTTTATAGTTCTTGGTTTGAAATCTATTTTATCTGATATGAGAATGGTGCCTCTTGCTCATTTTTGGTTTCTGTTTGCGTGGAATATCTTTTTCCATCCCTTCACTATTAGTCTATGTGTGTCTTTATTAGTGAAATGAATTTCTTGTAGTTGGCATATAGTTGGGTCTAGTATTTTAATGTGTTCAGCCAGTCTATATCTTTTAAGTGGAGAATTTAACCCATTTACATTCAGGCTTGTTGTTGAAAGGTATTGCCTATTCCTGCCATTTTATTAATTTTTTAATGGTTGTTTTATATTTCTTTTATTCCTTCTTTTCCTTTTATTGTTTATCTTTGCTGTTTTTGGAGGGGGAGATAAGATTCTGTTTCTTTCTCTTTCTCATTTGAATATGTGTTCAACTAGTGGTTTTTATTCTTTCTCATGAATTTATGGTGTTATATATTGTTCTTTTGATTCCTGATGTAGGATTCCCTTGAGGATTTATTGAAGGCTGGTCTTCTGGTGGTAAATTCCTTTTTCTGTTTGTCTGGGAAAGATAATATTTCTGTTTTGCAGGCGTCTGTGGTAGGAGCACAAGCTGCTAGTTTCTCCCCACCTACCTTGTCCCAGCAGTGCAGGGTTTCCCCAGACTCTGCATCAATCCTGATTGGGAGTTTCTCCTGTCCTTCTATGTTGCTGCCTTGAGTTTCCAGGTCTTGGAGAGTTTTCCTCCTGTTTAGCCAGATTCTGTTGTTTTCTCCTAGACAATCTACTCTACAGTTGACTATTTGTTGCTTTGGACTTTTTTTGCATTAGTGGTGAGGGCTAGCCATCTCTCTTCAGCCATCATTCTGAGAAAAAATCAACCAAACAAACAAAAAACTGAAGCTGGATAATTTTTATTGATCTATCTATATATTTTTACTGACATTTTCCCTCCTTTGTCATCTCCATTCTGCTATGAGGCCATCTGGGAAGTTTTTCAATTTCAGTTACTATATTTTCACTTCTAAAATTTTTATTTGATTCTTTTTTTGGCAGCTGCCTAGTGGTATGGGAATCCAAACCCTTGACCTTGGTGTTATCAGCACCATGCTCTAACCTAGTTAGCTAACTTGCCAGTCTTATTTTCTTTATGTTTTCCATTTCTTTGCTGGAACTTTTTATCTTTTCATTTGTTTCAAGAGTGTTTGTAATTTCTTGTTGGAGCATTTTTATGACAATTGCTTTAAAATCCTTGTCAGATAATTGTGACATTTGAATTGTCTCCATGTTGACATTTGTTGATTAATTTTTCTTTACTTACATTTTCATTTAAATTGAGAATTTCTTGTTTCTTGGTATGATCCATAATTTTGATTGCATTGTGGACTTTTAAAGTATTATTGTATGAGACTCTATTTAAATATTCTATTTTAACAGACAATGGACCTATTTAGATTTAGAAAGCATGACCTAGCCCACTTTTGTAAGCTGTGGTTCCAATGTCAATTTAGTTTTCAAACCTTTGCAGTGTTATTCTGGTCTCCCCTGCTTGTATATTACCCAGAGACCAGTTTGAAACCTGAGTAGTATTAAACACCATAGTTTAGTCAAAACTTGGCTATGTTGATTCTAGTCAGATTCACATATGGACTGCTTGCGGGTGTGTTGTGACTTTACACACAGATGTAAAGAATTCCTCTTTTCAGTTCCCTACTCCCTTTAATCTAATCTTCTAATATCTCCAATCTAGTTGGGAAGGGTGGGTATGCTGCCTTTTTCTGGTGTTCCCTTAGTGCAGGGCAGGGATAGTGAATAGGTCTCCCTCCACATTCTTTATAGTGTTTTTTGGGGGAGGAGGATGGTGCCTCTTCTTATGTTAGTGTAGGGCAGCAATGGTCTATTAAGGGGGGGAGGAGGAGGGAAGGGAAGGCTTGGCATCTGCTGAAATTATTGCACCATGAGGCTGGATGAAAGGATTCCACCCATAGTATCTATAGAACCCAAGGGAGAGGGAGGTGAGGGACACTGCAGTCTTCGCTTGGTGACTGCAGTGCAGGGATGTTTAACATGGCTGTGTTCCACAGTCTTTGCAATGCCTGGTGAGAGGAGGGAGGGGCCCAGTTTCTTTTGTGGTGTTTTCCTGTGTAGGGGAGATACAGTTAAAAGCTTTCTGTCCTGCAGTGCTGCCTTCTTCTTTGTTATTTGGCTAGTGAATAAAGATATTCTGTGGGCTTTTTTTTTTGGTCTGCATATCTTTGTTTCTGGGGTTCAGGTTGATTTAGTGCCAAGGCCAAGATATACGAGAGCTAGGAGCCAAGGGAAAGCTTTCTCTCCATCTTCTAAAGGTTCACTGAAAGTGAACTGACAAAAGGCAGATTAATAGGAGAAAAAGGTATACAAATTTATTTAATGTGCATGTGGACATGGGAGCTATATGTAGAGTATGAGACTCAAAGAGGGGCCAGAATCAAGGCTTAAATCCTCTTGTCATAAGGGAGAAATGTATGGACCTAGGAGGTAGATGTTATTTGGTAAATAATTCTCTTTGGAAGCTGCATGGGACTGACAAGTTATGGGAAGGTAAGGGGTGGAACTGCACAGGAAGAATGGTTGTTCTATTACACAGATAAAGCCTCCCAGGTAATCTCTTGGAGCTGCCGTCAGGAGAATAGATGAAAAGTCAGTCTGGGCATGGTGATGACTCCCAGTATCTTTTCTTCTCTGGTTGCTGATCTTTTCTGGCTATTTAATGAGATTTCTAGGGAAATAAGGTCTTAAAACAATAGCATTTTCTTTGGAATAAGCTTTCTTAGATAAAGAAACTTCAGAGAGAGTCTCTCCAAATGCTCAGGACAGAGAGTCAGAGAGACAGGGAGGCAGAGGAAGGTTAGTGAAACCTTGGTTCTGAGGCTTATTTCTGAGGCCTTTCAATTTTCAAAGCACCCAGCATGTCAAAGAGCCACATTTTGGGGAGTTGTTTTCTGTGCCCAGAGAAGAAAACAAACCAAATCAGGGAACTCACTATCACCTTGTTCTTTCAGTCTAAAGCTCCCTAGCCTGTCTGCCTTTTTCTCTACCATTTATAATCCCCTTAAATATATTTATATCTTTAGCCCTATATATTTTGTCCAGGGGTGTTTAGTTGTAATTAGTAGGATAAGTAGAGTAGAGCATGGTTACTTTATTTTGTCTAGAGAGTTGGCTCCTTTCTGGTGGCAATGTTATATCAAACTTTTAAGAGTGAGAAGGATGTGATGTTCTAACCTAAACATTTTCATATTTATGATGGATTTCTAATTAATTGTCATAAATAGAAATGACCTACAATCTCAAACAGTAAGATAAGTAAAATGTAAATATGATGTTAAAAGTTCTGTTCATTTAGGGTTGTAATTTAAATATATCTCATTATACTGAGTTATGCGTCTCGGGTTCTTAATGCAATATTTTGGGTATGCAGTAAGATATAGAAAGTAGCAACTTTTCTGTTTTTAGAATTAGAATTCTAAAAAAAAGTTTTTGAGGAATTACCTCTTCATCCTTCAAGGAACTGTCTGTCAAAGAGCCTTATCCTCCACTGTACAAGGGGTGGGCATAGGACCCAAGCTAGGCCAATTGTGTGTTCTCTCCCAAGGTTGGAATCATGAGCAGAGGAACAAAAGCAGACTTGAATAGATGTGAAATTCATCCATTCTGCCAGTTACAGATCCCTGCAGGTAACTTTTGTTTCAGCTTGGATTTCCTCAAAAGAGTAGAGCTTGGCACAAGAGCTTGTGGGCAGGAAGTGTATTTTGGGAAGTGGTTCCAAGCAACAGCAATATAGGATTGGAAAGGGTAAACAGGAAGGGAGAAAAGCCCATTCAAAGCTACATTATCAAACTGATCACTGCTCTAAGCTATTGGGGTTTAATCTTGCTAGGGACCCTATGAGGTACCATGTCAAATACAGCTTGAAATTATCCATTTGGGGGATTGAGGAGAGGAATATTTTTCCAGCAGCTCATGTTGCATTGGTTGCTGTGTGAGTTGCTATTCACTTCACATCTTCACTTTTTGTGCATGTGCTGGAATGGCAGAGTGGGTGCCCACAGGCATCCTGTGTGTCAGTGAAGCCCCTGCACAGGAGGTGCTGTAACATTACACCTGTATAGCTGCTTTCTGAAGTGATGGCTGGAATAAAAAGTTGACCCAAGAAGTTGTGAGGTAAGGCCAAGTTGTCTCCAATATACATTTCCGTCAGTCCCCTGTTTCAAAGCCCCATACATGCCTTGATGTCCTTCTTCACCTTAATCCAGTGAGCAAAAAACTTATAATGAATTCTGTTTTTTGCTTATGTTAGCCAGATTGAGTTTCTGTATGTTGCAACCAAGGAACCCTAACTGACAGCCATTAATCTGTTTTCTTTCACTGGGAGATACTTTCATCTGTGATGAAGTCTGTCTCTCAGTTGAATCTTGGCATGTCTATCAAAATACTTAAGCTATGCTTCAAGGACTTTATGAGTGTTGTTAAAAATAGAATCTTCTGGCCCCAGATGCTGAAGATTCCTGGTTAGTTTCTGATCCTTCACAGTCAGGCCCAACTTATTTACATAGTATTTAATGACATGCCATGCTTCAGGATTGAATAGATGTAAACAGGCAGCAAATGGAAAATACAAGTTAAAAAGATACAGGTGGACGTTATCACATAAATAGTATCTGGTTTTCTGAAATTACAATTATGACACTCCTGGATGATCTCTGGTCCCACTGTATTGTAATGTGACAGATGTATATTGCTGTGATTTCTCTAGTGATGCTTGCCGATGCTGCCTTGTCATCTTTCATAACAAAGCAGCTGGACAGATTAAATTGAAATGATTTATTCTCTGTGAATGCCATAGTCAAAGCATGCTGTCATAGTAACAGGTTAAAGCTTTTCCACTAGGAGGTTATTATGCACAATAGGATGGTACAGCTACAGCCCCCTTGCATCCCACTGTATCAGTGGCACAGCTCGTATTGTATATGCATTTCTATCTAGGAATTGATGCAGAGGTCTTTTGTGATTACTTGCATCAAAATTTTAAAGTGCTAATTATACTGAAGTGCAATATATTAAAAAAGTGGCCATAAGTGGACTTGAAATTTCACAAAATAAATACACCAGCACAACCAGCACTCAGATCAAGAAACAAGGCATTATCAATACTGCAGAAACTGCTTCGTATCTCTTTTAACTCACAATCCCACACCTTGGGTAAACACTACCCTGAGTTTACTACCACAGGTTAGCTTTGCCTGATTTATTAATTTTTTTGTGTGTATTCTATTTAATTATTCTTATTGAGGTATAATTTACATTTAGTAAAGATTTATCCATGTTGTTGTATGTATACTTATTTGGTTTTTCTATTGATGAGTATTCCATAATATAAACATACTACAATTTGTGTATCCAATCTTCTGTTAAGTGACATTGGTGTGATTTCCAGTTTTTGCTGCATTATGCTTCTACGACGTGAATATGCTTCTATGTACATTCTTGAGAAAGTCTTTTTTGTAGAAATAGGTTTTTATTTCTCTTGGGTAAAATTTCTGGGTCATAAGTAGGAGTATGCTTATCTGTATATGTAATTTCCAAACTATTTTCCAAAATGGTTATACCACTTACACTCCCACCAGTATTCTTGTCAATCCTTGTCAATATTTGTTGGTGTTAGTCTTCTAAAGTTTTGCCATTCTTGTCAGTGTACTGTGGTATCTTATTGTGGTTTGATTTATAATTCCTTAATAATTTTTCATTTTTGATAAACTCTAATTTGTCCATATTTTCTTTTAAGGTTTATGCTTCCTATGTTCTCTATAAGAAATTTTTGCCTATCTTAGGTTCACAAAGATATTCTTTCATGTTTTATTTTAAAATATTTGTACTTTTGGCTTTTACGATTAGGTCTTTAGTACATATTTAATTTTTTGTGTGTATAATTAGAGGAGAGGTAAAATTTCTAGTTGTTCCAACACCATATGTTGAAAAACTCTCTCTCTTCTTATCCACCGATCTATTTGTCCATTGTTAAGCCAATAGCACTATTTCCTTGTTATTGTAACTTTATAATAAGCATTAAAATAAAAAAGAATGTCCAAATTTTCCTTCTTTCTTAGGATTGTTTTGGTTATTCTAGGCCCTATTCATTTCAGTGTATATTTTAGAATCAGTGTGTATATTTTGGCATTTTTGAATATCTCAGTGATATTTTGTAGTTTGCACTGCAGAAGTCTCGTACATTTTTTATGAAGTTTATCCTTACATATTTAATGTCTTTTAGGCTGTTACAAATGATATTGACTTTTAAAGATTTTATTTTCCATTTTTTCATTGCTAACATAGAAATACGATACAATATATATTGACCTGGAACCTCATGACCTTGATATATATGATGCTTATTTCTACTAGATTTCATAGGTTCCATAGGATTTTTGCATCCCCAATTATGCTGTGTATGAATAAATTACAGCTTTACTTCTTCTTTTTTTTTTTTTCCCCTAATCTGCCTATCTTTTATTTAGGTTTCTGCTTTAATTCTTGGCTAGGACAGTAGAATGCTGCATAGACATTTTATCAGTACCACGCTCTAACCAACTGGGCTAACCAGCCAGCTTGCACAGACTTTTTAAACGTCAACAACCTGGCCTTATTTACAATATTTAGGGGAAGGAATTCTCTATGTCACCATTAAGTTGATATTAAGTTGATGATTAACTATAGATTTTTAAAAAAATAGATATCAGATCTTAGCAGCTCCCTTCTTTTCCAAGTTTGATAAAAGTTTTTTTTTTTCTTTTCATTGAAAATATTTTAGCATTTACTTGTGCATATTTGTGGGGTACAGTGTGTTGTTTCAATACATGCATATACTGCACAATGATTCAATTTGGGTAGAAAGCATAGTTTTGTACCCGTTAGTCCACCACTTTTTCCTTCTCCCCCCACTCCTTCCTTCCCCCTGCTTTCCATCTCTGGTAACCACATTCTACTCTCTACTTCTATGAGAACCACTTTTTTTTTTTTTTTTTTTTAGATTGCACATGTGAGTGATATTATGCAGTATTTGTCTTTTTGTGCCTGACTTATTTCATATAACATGATGGTTTCCAGTTGCATCCATATTGCTTGCTGCAAATGATAGGATATCTTTTTATTTTTTTAAATAGCTGAGTAGTATTCCATTGTGTATATATACCACAATTTTTTAATCCATTCACTTGTTTTTTTTTCCCCCTTTTTTGTGACCGGTAAGGTTAAGGGGATCACAACCCTTGGCTTGGCATCACCCGCACCGCGCTCAGCCAGTGAGCGCACTGGCCATCCCTATATAGGATCCGAACCCGCCATGGGAGTGCCGCTGTGCTCCCAACACCGCACTCTCCCAAGTGAGCCACGGGGTCGGCCCAATCCATTCACTTGTTGATGGACATTTAGGTTGATTCCATCTCTTTGTTATTGTGAACAGTGCTGTGATGAACATGGTAGTGTAGGTGTCTTTTTGATATATGTATTTCATTTCCTTTGGGTATATACCCAGTAGTGAGATAGCTGGGTTGTAAAGTAAGATCTATTTTTAGTTCTCTGAGAAACCTCCATAATGTTTTTCACAGTATCTGTACCAATGTACTTTCCCACTAGCAATGTAGGAGAGTTCCTTTTTCTCAGCATCCTTGCCAGCATTTTTTATTTTTTGTCTTATTGATAATAGCCATTTTAACTGGAGTGAGATGATACTTTATTGTGGTTTTAACTTTCATTTCCCTGAGGATTAGTAGTGTTGAGCATTTTTTCATATGCCCATTGGCCACTTGTATTTTTTTTTTTTTTTTTTTTTTTTGTGCTGTTGAGTTGTTTGAGTTCCGTATATATTCTGGATATTAGCCTCTTGTATGATACATAGTTGGCAAACTCATTCTGTAGGTTGTCTCTTCACTTTGTTGATTGTGTCCTATGCTGTGCAGAAGCTTTTTAGTTTGATGTAGTCCCATTCATGTATTTTTGCTTTAGTTGCCTATGCTTTTGTAGTCTCACTCAAAAAAGTGCCACCCACTCTCATTTTGTTTAGCATTTCCCCTATGTTTTCCTCTAGTAGTTTCGTAGTTTGGGGTCTTAAATTTAGGTCTCTTTTGAGTTGATTTTTGTGTATGGTGAGAGATAGGAGCCTGGTTTCAGTCTTCTACATGTGGATATCCAATTTTCTCAGCACCATTTGTTGAAGAGGCTGTCCTTTCACCATTGTATCTTTTTGGCAACTTCGTCAAAAATCAGTTGGCTGTGAATGGGTGGGTTTATTTTGGGGTTTGCTATTCTATTCCATTGTCAATTTGTCTGCTTTTATGCCAGTGCCATGCTATTTTGGTTACTATAGTTTTATTCCTCCATTTTTTTTTAGTCTTTTGTGGTTCCATACCAATTTTAAGATTTTTTAAAAAAAATTTCTGTGAGGAATGTAATTGGTATTTTGGTAGGGATTGCATTAAATTTGTAGATTGCTTGGGATAATATGGACATTTTGATGATGTTAATTCTTCCCACCCATAAATATGGGATATCTTTATATTTATTTGTATCCTCTTCAATTTTTTTTTCACTAATGTTTTATAGTTTTCATTGTAGAGGTCTTTCACCTCCTTGGTTAAATTTACCTCTAGATATTTCATTTTTTTGGAAGTTATTGTGAGTGGGACTGCTTTCTTGATATCTTCCTCAGCTATTGCTTTATTGGCATATAGGAAAGCTATTGATTTTTGTGTGTTGATTTTGTATCCTGCCACTTTACTGAATTCATTCGTTAGTTCTAGTAATTTTTGGTGGAATCTTTAGGGTTTCTATATGTAGGATCATGTAACCTGCAAATAAGGATAGTTTGACTTCCTCTTTTCTGATTTGAATGCATTTTATTGCTTTCTCTTGCCTTATTGTTCTGGCTAGAAGTTCCAGTGCTATGTTGAATAAGAGTGGAAAAAGTTGGCTCCCTTGTCTTGTATCAGATCTTAGAGCAAAAGGCTCCAATTTTTGTCCATTCAGTATATTAGCTGGAGTTTTCGTACATGGCCTTTATTGTGTTGAGGTACATTGCCAATTTATTGAGTGTTTTCTATCCTGGAGCGGTGTAGGACTCTATTAAATGCTTTTTCTGCATCTTTAGAAATAGCCATATATATTTTTCCTTTCATTCTGTTGATGTGATATGTGATGTTTATTGATTGGCATATGTTGAACCATCCTTGCATCCCTGGGATGAATCCCACCTGATTTCCATGGGTGATCTTTTTAATGTGTTGTTGGATTCTGTTTGCTTGTATTTTATTGAGGTGCTTCATATCAGTATTTATTAGGGATATAGGTCTGTAGTTTTCTTTCTTTCTTTTTTTTTTTTTCCTTTTTGTCTTTTTTCGTGACCGGCAACCGATCGCAACCCTCAGTGTCGCGCCCGTACCAGACTGGGACCGGCAACGGGATTGCAACCCTCGGTGTTGCGCCCGCACCTCGCTCAGCCAGTGAGCGGCCGGTCTGTATGTGGGATCCGAACCCTCGGCGGGAGTGCCGCCGCGCTCCCAAGCGGCGTACTGTAGCAGTGCGCCACCGGGCCGGCCCAAGGTCTGTAGTTTTCTTTTTTGTTGTATCTTTTTCTGGTCTTGGTATGAGGGCAATACTGGCCTTACAGTGTGAGTTTGGAAATATTCTCTCCTCTTCAGTTTTTTGGGAGAGTTTGAGAAGAATTTTTATTATTTCTTCTTTAAACGTTTGGTAGAATGCAGCAGTGAAACCATCTGGTCCTGGGATTTTCTTTGTTGGAAGACTTTATTATTGTTCAATCTCATTACTTGTTATTGGTCTGTGTAGGTTTTCCAGTACTTCTTGATTCAACTTGCTAAGTGTTTGTAAGTATCCAGAAATTTATCCATTTCTCCTAGGTTTTCCAGTTTATTTGCATATGGTTGTTCATAGTAGTCTCTTTTGCTCCTTTATATTTTTGTGGTATCATTTGAAATGTCTCCTCATTTTTTTTTTTTTTTTGTTAAATTTTTATTTTGTCAATATACACTGTATATGATTATTAT
>NW_007729835.1:0-18747 GCF_000696425.1 Galeopterus variegatus
CATAATAATCATATACATTGTATATTGACAAAATAAAAATTTAAAAAAAAAAAAAAAGTTTGTTGGTCCATACATAAATTTTATTTTCAATTAATTGAGTCCCTATTATGTATCAGGTAGATGTCAAGATTTACAATTTCATGGTGAGAGACAACCAATAAACAGAATAAATAATTATATAATTCTTGATTAAAAATTTAGATAGATGAAAAGAACTCATATATACTATTTTGGGAACAGAGTACAGAGTGTGTTTTTTGCCCTATGAGATCAGGGTTCTTGAGTCACAACATGAAGGGAAACTGCAGATAATGATTTAAATTTTCATACCTTTCCTTTTCTTAAAATTTTACTAGTAGATGATTTGTTAGTGTTCTATGTTTGTCTCTAATTTTTCAGGTTCTTTAAAAGGAAATTTTGGGGGCCGAAAATTGGCTCACTCGGGAGAGTGCGGTGCTGGGAGTGCAGCGGCGCTGGGTGCACCGAGGCCGCAGGTTCGGATCCTATATAGGGATGGCCAGTGCACTCAATGGCTGAGCACGGTGTGGATGACACCAAGCCAAGGGTTCCGATCCCCTTACCAGTTACAAAAAAAAAAAAGAAAATTTTTTTCTTGGTTATGGATATTCATGAGATACAAAGGTGATCGTCACCCTTTGTGCCCAAGATGTGAATCCCAGATCCATACTAGCAGCATGCCCATTACCACAAATTGCAATTGTACCCATGTCCTCCACCCAATTATCACCAATCTCCCTCCCCCTCTCCCTTTCCCCTACTCCACTTTGTATACCTAGGTATGGTCTCTCCCTCTGCAAGTCTAACACACCACTGTGGTCTTTCTTTCCTTCTTTCTTTCTCTCTTAGCTCCCACTTATGAGTGAGTACATGCAGTGTTTATCCCTCTGTGCTTTGCTTAATTCACTCAACATGTTTCTCCAAACTCATCCACGTTGTTGCAAATGGGAGAATTTCATTCTTTTTTATGGCACAGTAATATTCCATGGTGTATATATACCACAGTTTCCTTATCCAAACATCCATCGATGGACATTTAGGTTGGTTCCATATCTTGGCTATTGTAAACAGAGCTGTGATGAACATGGCAGTGCAGGTATCCCTTTGACATGATGATTTTCCATTCCTCTGGGTGTATAACCAGAAGTGGGATTGCTGGATCATATGGAAGATCTATCTGTAGTTGTTTGAGAAACCTCCATACTGTTTTCCATAGTGGTTGCACTAATTTACAGTCCCAACAGTGTAGGAGTGTTTCCTTTTCTCCACACCCTCGCCAGCATTTGTTATTCACTGACTTTTTGATTATAGCCAGTCTAACTGGGGTGAAGTGGTATCTCAATGTAGTTTTAATTTGCATTTCCCTGATGATGAGTGATGCTGAGCATTTTTTCACGTACCCTTTGTGGAAGGCAGACAACTGTGATTGTGTGCATACTAACAGAATATATGTATTTTTTTTTAATAATCTGACAGTCTGATTGTGTTTGTTTAAATGCTCATAGACTCAAATGTACACAGAACTTAGTGTGCTTATTCATGAACTTAATATTTGCTTAGTCAGATAATGTTGAACATCAGAATGAAATAAAAACCTCAAATTCTTATAATGGACTTACATGTTCAGTGTTTTAGATTTTATATTTGGGGGCTGGCTGGTTAGCTCACTTGTTTAGAGCATGGTGTTGTATTGCCAAAGTCAAAGGATTGGATCCCCATACCAGCCAGCAACCAAAAAAAAAAAAAAAAGATTTTATATTTGGGCCAGCATCCAGTGATGTGCCTGCACACCAGCTCTTCAAAAACAAGATAAATCAAAATAAAAAAGAAAACCTTTGTTTTATAACCTTCACCAACTTCCTTGGTGTAAATGTTCCCACCTTGGCTGATTTCAAGTTACCAGCAGTTTAATAGGTGGCTTACAAAATTATGTAATATTTAACAATTGTCTCTGGGTTGAGCAAACTCCAAGACAACGCTCTCCTTTTAGAATATTACACCAAACGTAAAACGTTTATCAGATCAAACTCTACATGCCAATCTCGTTTCATATTCTTTTTTTTTTTTTTTTTTTTTTTGTCTTTTTTCGTGACCGGCATCGGATCGCAACCCTCAGTGTCGCACCTGTACCGGACCGGGACCGGCAACGGGATCGCAATCCTTGGTGTTGCGCCCACACCTCGCTCAGCCAGTGAGCGGCCGGTCTGTTTGTGGGATCCGAACCCTCGGCGGGAGCGCCGCCGCGCTCCCAAGCGGCGCACTGTAGCAGTGTGCCACCGGGCCGGCCCACGTTTCATATTCTTTAAACAAGACAAAGAACATAAAATTTCCTACCAGGAAATAAATTGGTATAAATAGGTATATCAATTTATATTCCTTCAGAAAATCATAATAAGTGAACTAAAAGTTTGAGGAATCTCTACAAAAATGAAATAATATGGAGTTTATTTTCCAATTTAAATTATACTACTTTAACACAGAATGATGTCAAATTGGAAGGTAGCTGAGCATAATTGCACTTTGGCCACTTTCTTTGATCAATGTGTAAATATTTCCACCCAAATTTGAAAAAAGTTTGATGATTAGAGATGTTTACACCTCTGAATTTCCTTAAATAGTGAAAGCTATCACAAGTGAAAACAGACCCGGCTAGCGTAGTCACAACTGCTGTTGACTTTTTTTCATTATTATTATTTATTTTGTTTTCACAGGAAGGAGAGAAAACCATATGCTGTTTATGGCTCTAAGAAGTGATATGACTTTTAGAAGCTTTGACTTCTAAAGAAAATATATATTTCTTATAGTTTGACAGATTTCCCCATCTCCATGGATTTAAACAACTAACAATGAATCTTACATGCATAGAACTTACCTGCTACAGCAACACTGCCCAATATTTTAGCCACCAGCCATGTGTGGCTATTTCAATTTTAATTAATTAAATAAAATTAAAACTCTAGTTTCTCCAGTTCCTGCAATTGTTCACATTTGAAGTGCTGAATAGCCACATGTTACTTGTGGCTACTATATTAGACAGCACAATTACGGAACATTTCCATCACTGCAGAAAGTTCTGTTGGAAAGCATGGCATTAAGTAGGGTGGATGAAAGGTCCAGAACCATCAGTAATATTTTAAAGTAAAAAAAGATAATACAGATTAAACAATAGGTAAGTGTACTGTAATTATTCTTGCAGTGCCCAGAAAGGATAATTATGCTGAATATTGGCTTACATTATTATCATTGTCATCATTTTGTTATAAAACAGAGACAGAGAACATGAAATTCACTGATTTAGGAAATGTTTAATGTGTACAAAGGACTGTGTTACATGGCCCTGTCAAAACTGCAAAAATGAAACAGAAATAGGCCCCACCCCCAAAAGGATTTATAAAATTATGCACCACTTCTGGCTAGAGCCATCCTAATTTGTCAGCTAAGTAAGATAGATACATTCAGAAGCAGATTTCATTGCAGGTGGTATGGCATAATGGCTATCTGTGGGCTTTTTTGGGACAGTTTTTTATTGAAAGATAATTGATTATATACATTTGTCAGGTACAGAATCAGATATCAATACATGTGTAGACTATGTGGTATATTTGAATCCTGGTTTCATCATTCCTTTTTCTGTGACCTTAGGCAAGTTAATTAACCTACCTGTGTCTCAGTTTGCCTCATCTCCCAATGAAATGGGGATGTTTGTACCTCCCTCATAGTATTAACATGAGGCTAAATGAGATAAAGCATGTTAACACACTTAGAGCAATGTTTGGCACCAAGTAAGTACTCAGTGTATATTAGCTAATATTTTATTTATGTTTTACACTCAAGGCAATTATTGAAAATCAATGTTGTACCCCACATGTATGTATAATAAAAAATAAAATAAATACAAAACAACAATAACAACAACAACAAAAGAATCCATATAGAAATAGTAATAAGTAGTAACCAATATAATGGCAAAGAGCTAGCCTAAGACAGAAGTAGCTTCCTCTGTATTGGTTCTTCTGTATACTCACTTATCAGTACCAGGTCCTAGGATGCCCCCACCATTAGATTCACCTACAGGTATTGGCTTTTCTCTCTTTTTTCTCTAGAGAGGACTCGTTCACTTATTATGGCTGCTTTGATCTTGATGCCACAAAGGAAGGATTAGGGGCTGGTGGGGGCTGGAGAGGGGTGCCCATTATAATATCAAAGTCGATCTGATTTGTATTTTATTTTAAATAATTATTTAAATAATTTAATATTTTAAATAATTATTTAAAAAGAAAATCATTTTAAATAAATAATAATAATTATTATTTTAAATAAATTATTTAAAATAAAATATTATTTTTGAATGTTTACATGTGGATTATTTAGTCTAATTTGAGTATGGGATCTATATGCTCTATGAGAACACCCATAGGCCTTCCTTCCATCCCCGTTGGGGTACCTTAGGCATTCAATAGAATATTTGTTGCATGAATGAATGAAAGCTAAGGATTCACTGGATATTAAACTTTGGGGAGTGTTTCCAGCACAAATGATCATTAGTAATACAGGCTTTAATTCAAAAGTGGAAAAGACATTAAAATTGCAAACAAATGGTTGTTGTTGTTGTTGTTGTTGTTGTTTTGCCAGAAACTAGTTTGAGGATATTGCTATGCCAGGCACATAGTAGCTTTTAGTTCTGGCTCAGATCCCTTTAGTATTGGCTCAGCTACTAGCATTTGTAGCTAATAACTAATATAGCCATAACATGAATTGGAAATTGCATTATGATCATTAGGCTTGCAGTACTATTCATACTTCAGTTATATAACTAAATGTGGCAAAATCCTGAAGGCAAAAATAGATAAAATACCTGACTGGTATGAAAGTCTATTTTGTATTTGGCAGTTAAATATTTTATAATATATGTTTATTCTGTATTTTTGAGAAATTTTGTAATGCCAGTATGCCATAGTTTTCTCTGATAACAAATTTAAGAAATTTAAGTAGGAAGCTGTTATTTGGATGTTTACCAATACCATCTGATTAGCTGTGTTTCTTGTTTGGCTGAGCAGCTGGCAATTAATGAATTGATAGGAAATGGTCACAAGGCAGTGGCATTAGCATGTGAACATCTGGCATTAAAATTAGTCAACACAAAGAGGGTTTTTTCGTGATAATTCAAACTCACTGAAAAATCACTTCTTAAGTCTTATTTTAACTGCTCTAAGGAAAGACAAAGCTATTACTGTCTATTATAACATGAGATGAAGATGCATTAAGTGAGAATTGAGGGTTGCTTGTGTGTGTTTGTTTGGGCGGGTGGATGGCAGAGTTCCAAGCTCACAACATAATTTAGAAAGCATGCATTTTCCCACCGAACTATCCATTTTCTCGCTTGAGGGCATTTACACGCTATGAGCAGATATTATGGCTGATTTCCTTAATCTGTCAGCTTCTTCCAGGACAAGTTGATCACACTGAAGAGGTGAAAGTTTCCTCTGTCCAATCACATAGGTCACACGTAGGGTGTGCCTATGAATTTGTACTGTTTCGTGGTAATATGTTCCAACTGAATTCCCAATCTGGCCTCATTTCTTATGCACAATATTATATTGCCTCCTCTTCTAATTCAGGATTGATAACATTCCTCCAAAACTACTGCAGAGTGAAAACTCCCATTATTTAGAATATTTTCTCCAAGTGATAAATTACATAATCACTCTTGGAGAGAAAATATAAGAGTCTTGTGGAATCACTGTTTCATAGATTCCTGAAATACATATATGGCTATAACTCTTAGCCTGGAATAAGGAATTTAACAATTACTAAATTGCATTAAAAATTTTTTTAACCATGAGAGCCTCCTTATTTGTTTTTTTTTCTTAGTTCATAAAAACTTTGCTATGTTCATCTATGTTAACTTAAATACAATGGTAAATCGGTGATTGTGAAACACAAAATAATTCTTAAATTGGTTCATAAAGATCCATGAAGTGTCATGCTTCTAATGGTATTCAGAGACACCAAGTTTGGGCATCAAATTCTTCCCTTTAATTAGTGGTAAGCCAAGTTAGTAGCAATAATGAACAAACTTTTTATTTTCCCATTCCTGGTTTTATTATTAAAGTCTGTCAAGTTACAATCTGTTCTGCTTCTGCAGAACTCTAGTGACAGTACAGAAAGAGCACATCAATTAAATATGAAATAGCAAGACAAAAACATGAATAAAATATCCAGTATTCAGATAAAGTTCCAAAAGCCACTCCTCAGCAGTGAAATGCCATTAAATCCTTTAGGAACTCATTAATAGATTAACATTTCAAAAAGTAATTACAGTAGGAGTTGAATTGAAATTAAATAAAAATAAAAGACAAATTGTATATTACATAATCCCAATGAATGCTTGATAAGAATCAATATAATAAAATTTCAGAGGCAACAAGTCAACATTAAGATGGCTGTTGTTAAAAGGCAACAAAACACATGTACACATACATATAACCACATGGTAAAGATGTGTAATAAACACATATTAATACTTCATAAATTCTGTGTATACTACCATATTTTCAAGGATATAAAGGAATATAGTGAGATGAAATAAATGATCTCCATGAAAATGGTCAGAGTTGATACTCTAGTGTCAATAAAAATACTAAACCAATTTGACTGTGTTAAATGCTGTAAAAAACTGAATTTTCTAAGCGTTGCCCCTGCTTTTTATGAAGGTTCAAATGTACTTTCAGATAATTTAATGTGATGAATGTATCCTTTGAACATTTGTGATATTTCTCAGAAAAAATTGTATGATAGAGGAGGGAATAGTTTGTATCAATTAGTAACATTTTCTTTAATGACTTTTTAGGCATAAACTCTGAACTATATAAGTACATGTTAGAATTTGAGATATTATTGAAAATAATTTTACAAATTTTGAAGAAATCAGGGATTTAGGTGTGTTAGAATGTATACATTTTGGAAATTTCCTTCCTTTACTACATTGAATCTGAAGAAGATTTCTATAGTATTTCAGAAGAGCTGCAGCTGTTTTTGAGGGGGCAGGAATGAAATACATGAACAGTAACAGGGTTGTAAAAGTCATAAATGCCACATAAAATGAAGTCATCAATGAATAAAAATGATTGGGGTTTTAGATTTGCAATTTTCTTTTTAAAATGCGCTTATTAATTTGTTGCGAATACTGTTAACCCTGTATTTGGCAAATGGTGAGGACATTATCACTTGTGTTCTCATTTGTAATAAAACAGATTAACTTGCTGTGAAATTTTAACTAGGCTGAGACACAACAGTAGCCACCTAATGAACCAAAGCACATTGCAGTTAAGTAACTAAATAGATGCATACTGATTACAGGGCTGAAAAATGGATCTGTTTACTTGCAAAGAAGAAATTGTTCATAGAACTATTCATTATTTTAGGAGAAATTAAAAATTTCAGTTTCACACAGGTATTTTTTTAAACACACCTAATTCTTAGTCAATATAAGATACTGGACTCATTTAACATGGCTTACATGGTGAAAAAATCTGACTTTGGTGCTGCCTTAGGAAAATAATTGAACCTTGATTAAATTTGGTAAGTGCAGGCTACAAAATCTTAAAGCAGAAATATTGCTTCATGCAAAATGTTACTGTCACTCAATATTTACTCTCTCAATCATGTTCTCAAAGTTAGTTTATTGTTCACCTTATATGCTGTTGAAGATGGTAGAGAAGGAGTATAAGGTAAATTATTCGAGTTAAATTGTTTGATCACATACTAATTCAAGATATACTGAGGGAATCCCTTATCATAGAATTGTATTCTCATTATTTATAGCATTTTCTATTTATGTACACATTCTCCCAAATTTTTATTCAGAATAAGTTTTCATTTTTTATTAGACAGACTGAGCAAGACCAAGTATCATTGTCAGTTGGATTCTCTTGTTTTTCCAAACCATCAGCTGTATGAATCACTCAACATTTTTCCATTATTATGGCATGATGTATTGCTGTATGTGATTCCTGTTTGCCACTATACAGTGATTTTTGTTTCTGCAGTTCTATTTTTGCACAGTAACTGCTATACTTTGTTACTGTGCATTCATTCAGAGGTCCATTAGGGATAAATGTAGTTCACTGAATTGCACTTTTTCAGCAAAATTCTAATGTTAGAATTCAAAGACAAATATTGAATGTTCTACGTTTTATGCACATATTTTGGCATAGAATCAATGAAACTACACAACAGTAAAAGGCAAAAATAATTTTGGCCTCATATATGAAATTTTTTTCATTGGGGTGTGTGTGTGTGTGTGTGTGTGTGTGCATGCGCATGCACACATAGTACTTAGAGAATATATTTTAAACCTGATAGTTTAGGTTGAATTTCACAACTGATTGACTACTAGACTTTTCTAAAAGCAAAAGGGTGTGGTACAAGGGCCATATGATAGGTCTTGCTGTCCATCCCCGTACCATCCCTCCAAAATACAAGTAGAATTACTGGAGGAGAAAAACTTGATTATTTTCTTTTGCTTTACTTATATCTTTCTTTAGATTTTGCCTTGCATTCACTGTGCTACAAGTAGATATTTTCTTGCATACTAAATATAAATGAAATGTATCAGTACATCACTCTGTTTTAAAACATTGCCACGGGCCACAACCATGCTCCCCTCCCTCCTTCCTCCTTCTCCCACCCTAACCTCCTCCCCTTTCCCTTCTCCCCCAACTGTTCCACAACAACATCTTAGAATGTAAATAATAATAATAAATAAATACATAAATAAAATTAAAATAAATAAATAAAACATTTTTGAGGCATGACAACAGCTATAAAGTCTTTAAAATGTAATATATATTTACAGTTATTGGAATTTAATTAGCATATAATACTGCAGCTAATATACTCAAAGTCTTCTATTCATTTCAGTAAAGTTGTTGAATGTTAATTAAATGCTAAGTGATAATGTAAAACACCATTTAAAAATTAACATAGTACATTGATGATTGTATTAGTGTTCTAATGCTGCTGTAACAAATTAACACACATTTGGTGGCTTTAAACAATGTTAATTTATTATCTTACAGTACTGTAGGTCAGAAGTCAGACATGTGTCCACAGGGCTAAAAGCAAAGTTTTCTGTTGGTTCCAGGGAAGAATCTGTTTCCTTGACTTTTCAAGCTTCCGGAGGCCAACCTCATTTCTTTTCTTATGGCTCCCTTTCTCCATTGTCAAAGCCAGAAATGTTGCATCTCTCTGACCATTATTCTGCAGTAGTATCTCCCTCCAATATTCTTTTCTGCCTCTGTCTTCCACTTTTAAGAACCTTGTGATCAGATTGGACCTACCAAGAGAATCCAGTATAATCTCACTATCTCAGGGTTCTCAATCACATCTGCAAAGCCCCTTTGGCCACGCAAGATAATGTATTCACAGGTTCCAACAATTAGGATGTGAACTGGACGTCTCTGGAGTGGGGGAGGCATCTTTCTGTCTGCGCAATGATGGACATTGTAAAATATTAACTACTACTAATGAAATAATAACTTTTAACTCTCATGCTATCACTTTTGGGCATTAGGCAAACAGTTTTTCTTTAGGGGTTTATAAATTTTGGACTTCTCATGCAAAATCAATGTAAAAATGTACAAGCACATATTTGACAGTCTAATTCTTAATGTTATGATGATTAGAATACTGATGTGATTACAGATAATTAGACATAATATTTAATTTAAGAAATTTTATTATGGATGAGTGAAACATTTTATAGAACAAACATTTTCTGTCCCAGTATGTCTATCATCCAGTCATATTTATTGCATATGTGCATAAACACTGCAATTTGGTTCTTTTATTGATCAAATTAACTGAATGATTCAGATTTATTCATCAGTTTGTGATGCATAAACATTGTGAATAAGTTCAGTGTTTTATAGCAATTTTCATAATCACAGGAGTCTTGAGAGCCATAATAATTACTGTAGAGATATGTAAAAATTTTTGATTTTTATTCAAATTCATTATTTAAACTATAGCAATCTAAGCAATACTAAAGAATTGGCATTGATAGATCTTAGTGTCAGTTTGAAAAACCCATCATTGTGCCCTGGGACTATCAAAATGTTTTGTTGTCAGAATTTAACATAAGTTCCGGGCCGGCCCGGTGGCGCACTGCTGCAGTGCGCTGCTTGGGAGTGCGGCTGGCGCTCCCGCTGAGGGTTCGGATCCCACATACAGACTGGCCGCTCACTGGCTGAGCGAGGTGCGGGCGCAACACCAAGGGTCGCGATCCCGTTGCCGGTCCCGGTCCAGTATGGGCGTGACACTGAGGGTTGTGATCCATTGCCGGTCATGAAAAAAGACAAAAAGAAAAAAAAAAAAAAGAATTTAACGTAAGTTCCTAAGGTGTAATAGATTACAGGTATACTATTTCTATAATTTTTGTGTAGAAAACCTTACTATGTACTCGGTGCCACTATTTGTGAGTTTTATTCCAGGGCTCTCAAGTCTTACATTTGAGAGATCTCCTTCTCAATCAGATAGTAGTATCATCCTCCAGGCCTTAGCATGAACTTTACATCAATCTAGAAGCTTGCAGTAAAAATAAGTTTCACTACACACCTATGTTTATAATTATTTATGAATTTTCTGGGAAAGGAAATGGTAACTAACTTTTTTTGAGTCTCTTCCATGTACCCGGCATGACACTGGGCCCTTTCACCTTCTTTTCTTATTTAACCCTCACGATATCACATTAATTTCACAAGAACCAAATATATGTTTTTGCCTAAAGATATGTATTTAAGACCAGATATTGTGAATATGTACGCTTTATGGATGAGAGGTCAACACTCAAATGTTATGGACTAAATCAACATGAAAAACTTTGCACACAGATGGCATTTCCTTTTGTGTTTCCTTTGTCTCAGGAGCGGATCCCGGAGAGTCCTTCTCCTGCGCCCTCTCTGGAAGAAAGTCATCGCCCTGGGAGCCAGACATCCTCCCACCCCAGCAGCAGTGTGTCCAGCTCTCCCTCTCAGATGGATCATCATTCAGAGAGAATGGGTGAGTATCTTCCCTGGAACAAGTAATTGGAATATATTCTTTCAGGAAAGTCCTCATTAGGCAACAGAGAGGGGAGAAAGAAGCTGGGGGAGCTGACACCTGATTAATATATAGGGCTTTTTGAAGTGGTCAGTTTTTATTGCTGAAGCAATATGACCAATGGAATGAAACTTAATGTTAGAAGTTTGTTCTCTGCGAAGGCCTTCCTTTATTGTATAAGACAATCTCATGGGAATGATATGATGGAATTTCTGTAGAGAATGTGTTAGTTTGATATGTTGGTATATAAACAGATAATGTGATACAATACAATTGTTGCATTCACAGCATCCTTTAGAATATTGGACGATAAAATATCCTGCAGGTAGCTGATCATTAGAAAGTGGTTAAAAAGTGAATCATTATGATTTGCCACAATCTCAACAACTTAGATCACAAATATTTAACATGGTTTTTCCTACATTTATTGTCTCAGAAGTCTTACACTATGGACACTGTTCCAAAAGTTGGTGGTGATGTGGCATATTGAAGACTTGAATCTAGCCATAGGTCCTGCACTAACTAGCTCTAATATCTTGGGTATGTCACATAACCACCGTGAGTTTATTTATCTATTATATGGAAATAATTACCGCCTTGCCAAATACACTGTGTTATTTTGAGGTCAAATGAAATAATATTTGAAAAAAAAACACTTCAGGAGTTTAAAGTGCTAAGGAACTGTGAAGGATAAACATGACTTTTCTCTCTGTAACTTTACCTTCCTTGCTTATCATCTCCGGCTCTCTGATCCTACTCAGGTATACAGAAGTTACCAGGTGCATTCAGCTGTCACAAATTATCATTTAGTATATAATAATTATGGATCAATTGAGCTAGATTAAATCTTCATTAACCTTCTGTACCTACACAATCCCATTTTCTATGTATCCATTTTCTTCAGTGAAAATAATTTCTGCTATTCTTTTATTGTTACTATAGGAACTTCCTTTTTGTGACTCTTAATTTTTACAGCTCATAATAGTGCTTACTTCCAGCCTCTCCAAAAAAAATGTGTTTTGGGGGTGAGGAGGAGGATGTGGGGAATTTGTGTCAGGGAAGGGTGAAGGTGATTTTTCCCTTGTGGAAAATTGCCCAAGTCTCACTTAGCTTGTCAATGTTATATATTGTTTATGACTCTTTAACTTAACAGTGATCTCAGTGGTTCTTCAAACCCTGCTCCCCATTGTAATCACCTGTGGAGTTTTTACAAAGATGGATGCGCAGGCCATACAATCAGAGTTTGAGTCACTTGGTCTGGAATACAGCAGTATTTTGTTCTTTTTCAGTATCTCCTCAGGAGATTCTAATGTGCAGCAAGGGTTAAGAACCAATGAATTAGAGCTTGAGGCTAATGGCCCTGAAGGAGTAAACTTAATTTCTGGAAGAAGTAACAGAGGTTTTCTAGCTTCACTCTGTTCTATGGACACAGACTACCTGGTTGTTACAACATTGTGTGCAACTGATTCAAGTGAGTCTGAGCAAGGCAAGAGGCTACAGTTATATGTTCATTAATGAATCAAGAAATAAAAGCACACATTCTTCTGTTGGGGTAGTCTTTGTATTGGTGAGGGTAAGGGAAGGGAGAGAGAAGGGGGAAAAGGATATATAGAGAAAATTATTTATTGAGTGCTGGCTAAAAGCAGAGCACATAAGGAAATATACTCAGTGACAGATACATCATAAGAGAATGGGTAACTTACACTTGGAAGTAAAATCAAATATTTCCAAAGCAATGTAATATCCTAGGAAAAAATCTTGACAACACAGTATATTTCTAATTCCACTGTCGGTAATTAGGCTCTATATGTACATTCCACAGTTGTCCAAGCACGATAGTGAGATTGTCTATAAATGAATAAAAAGAGTTGATGGTTCTTAGCTTCAAAGTGACCATATTTTATTTATAGAGCTATCTAATGTTTCAATAAAATATGACTAAAATGAATGATATGATAAATTCTGAAAATTAGCATGTTTTTCCTCTTTCAGTATAAATGTTTCATGAATAATCACAATAATTACCAGAAAATTATATTTTATCTATTAATATTGCTATATATGATATTTGCAAAAACTTCCACAAAGTGACTAAAATGCATTATTATTTTAAATTCATGATTTATCAAGTGATAAATTATTTTCAGAAGCATTTTGAAAAATATATTATTAATAATGGAGGCAAATAATTTGCATATGGATTTAAAAAGAGGAAATAATTAAAATGCTTTAAAGAAAATATGTTGGCAATTATACATGTACTATATGTTAATTATACTTTAAAGTTCACATAATTAAGCAGCTTATTGATTTTTAAATTATGTGATTGTCAGACCAACAAAAATCTTTCACTGTTTCAGAAGTAGAAGTATATATAATTCATGTTTCGTTATTGGAGAATATTAGCCACTTATGTGATGCTTTTCTGCCTTTCTTTTGGGTGTTTTGCATGGAAATTTACTCAGTTACATCTTTTATTTATAGTTATGATGCCCAACAATAGAGAGGACCTTATTGTTGATCAGGATAATGGACCAACCATCAAAAAATTCCAAAGGGATCATAAAGGTAAAATGATTTTTGCTTATTTGATGTATATATAAAGATCAGATACTAACTCAATTAATATCCAAGTGTTTTATGTTGCATCCAAATTTCCTTAAGTTGGAATAGATTCATACTGGCTTTGGATAAATCCTTTTATTAGTAAAATAAAAAAGATGTTTACCTGGAGCTTATTTATTTGGTGTTATAAATTACATATCAGTCTGAAATTTGTCTGGCATGTGGTTGGAAACTTCACCCTCAGGTCTTTTATTATGCCTGCTCAGAAACATCTGACTTTCTTTGTATCATGTATGTATTTTATTAACTACATTTAAATGACTTACAATTTGATGGGTTATATTTGAAAAAACTGATTGCTGTCATGGGGGAGAGATGCTCCCCTCAACCCTCTAGAACAGTTTAAAAATATATGTTAAGTTGAACATTACAAATGAAAGCTTAGCAAGTTAATCCATCAAGTATTTACCAGGAATACTGGTAGATATGACCTCAGTCTGGCTTTTGATCTGCTGAGGGACATGTGTCACCTCTGCACAGCACCCAGTTTTGTGTTAGGATATCTGTTTAAAGATAGTAGTGTAAATAAAAATTTCAAAGTGATGCTCTCCTGATATGAAAGCTGAGTACAACTTTTTGTTTAAAAGGCTGAGAAAACTGAGGCCACCAGAGGAAGGAAAGGGTTAGCAAGAAATTGGTTAAGGGCCACAAAAAATGAATACATTGTGTATTCAATACATTGTTTATAAATATAGTAATTATCCTGATCTGAGCATCACATATTGCACACAGGTATTGAAATTCAATGCTATACCCTACAGATAAGTACAATTATATTTCAATAAAAAAGGCTGAAAAGTTACGAGAAAAGGAAAATATATAATCATATGTTATAGGCTATGCATCGTTGATGTCACCTTGAATTTGACGATAGCTAATATGTAATTTATAAGATCATCACATGGTCTGTTTGTAGTTCACCGTAGGGTGCATTGTTATATCTCTACTAAAGATGCTCATAGTATATAGAAAAAAGACTCCATAAGCTGAAAAGTTAATGGAGAATTTTTTCTTTGTTCTCTAGACTGAACTTGCTTCATAATTACCTAGATGAGCATATTAGTTGGAATTTGGAATAATGTATGATTTGAATTACATTGATCCATGGTTGGTTTCCTTGCCACATGTTTAGTCTCCTTTTTAGCCAGACACTGAAACTCTATACACCATGGGGCTCCAAGATGCAAATGATTGATTTCCAGAGTAGTCATCAGAATGGAAGAAGTTAGGTTCCGTATATTAAACTACCCAAACTCTTACTCAGGTAATGAAATTCTAGTTAAAGATGAAACTTCATTCATAACCCAGCAGCAATTGTTCCTGAGACCTCTTTCCCACCAAGTCATGACTATTTAAAGGATAACTTGGTAGTAAAGCAGGTTTTCTAGGAAAATCTCAAGCTGTACATGACACATATGATTCCATCAGAACTGCAAACCCCATAAGTCAAAATGGCATTTAGGGCTGGCTTGTGTGCTGTAGCACTCAAGTACACACTGCTGTGTCTTATGAAAAATCAGCTGGAGCACTAGTACAGATGTACAGTAACTGATTTTCATAAAATACACAGTGGTATATACTGGCATTTCTGAATCTCTTGCTGTGGAATGGCACAGTTTTACTCATTTCAATCAAATAGGTTGATCACACATTCTGACGAGGACATTAATAAACAGGAGTGACATATTATACTGCACCCCAGTTAGAGTAGAAGGCTTTCTTTTAAATGGGATTTTCTATGTTGAGTTCTACCAGTTATATTTGTGATAGTAAGACAAAATATATTTTCCTCAAATAGATTTTAGTTATTAAAAGGAAACTAGTTAAAGTAGAAGTCTCAACATCTATTAAGTATGACAAGTAAGCAGTTTATACAACTGGGGCAAACATATGTTTTCACATCTGTTTTTGGTAATATCATCATGATTTTAAAAATGATTTATAGCTCTGGAAATTATAAAATGCCAGCTTTGCTGTTATGAAGAAATTTTCAGAAAATGAAGAAATACCATTACAGTATGCTTCATGTAGCCTGCCCCTTACCACACCTTGTAAAAATGGGTGACAGTTAGTGTAATACATGTCTCAAATGATAATTTACATTTTGCATTGAATTTAATATGTAGACATGTAAAAGTCTATATTATCTGGGTTTCCCTGGCAGTTATGTCCATTTAGACTGTGTCAAAAATAACTTACCAGAATTGGTATTTTAGTTTTGAATCAAGTATTTTTACTAAACTGACTGGTCAGTTAAATTAAGCCTTTCATTTTTTTCCAAAGACTTTGTCAAATAAATTGACCAGATCAATTGCATGTTATGATATTGTGTTACATGGTCTTTAATAGTCAGTTCTTGAAATCTTTAGAGTATTTGGAAATGTAAATCCACTCTAGTTTACCCTTGTGGAAGCAAAGGCACAAACCAAAACACTTTTTACTTGACATCCACTGATTTCCAAGACTGCTAGCAGGAATAGGGGATTTTTGATATTTTTCATTTGGTATCAAATGTATTTATTGAAAACTTTCTATGTGCAATATACTCAAACACACTGATGATCAAATCTGGTGTGCTATAGAAAGAGTGGAACAATAAAATTATCATCTGGCCCAAGACTTGAGCTTGCTGAAGAAATATTACATTTTAAATCAATCTAGAGGCAGATGAAGGACTAATAGTTTTAACATTTAACATCATAAGTATCTAAAGTATATCTCACCTAGAATAAAAGTATCATCATATTTCTGTTTATGCAAACAGGAATGAATTTTGGTTCGGGGGGGGCTTGGGTTATATATTGGCACTGTAGTAGTGTAAGTTTTCTCTATTCAGTCAAATGTTTCTCCTTTTTTATTCCTGAGACAATCTTATATTGCATTAAATCTTTCAGACCTAGTGGCTCTTTAAACTATTTAGGTGTTTGGGAATGATTATTGACCCTACTTAGAATGGAAAATGGGTGTTCTGAATATTGTGTTTTCTTAAATAAGAGAGACTTATGTATTGGACCAACTAAAATGCAAAGATTGTTACAAATACTCATTATGGTGAACTTGAAATATATACAGGAATGTGAAAGAACAATTTTGTGCATTTTATGCTATTCAGTGATTCTTAATTAAAATCAGAGAAACAAAGAATATATCTTACTGGAGATTTTCTGTGAATTGCATTTTTTAAAAAAACTTTTTATTTAGAAACAATTGTAGATTCACAATAAGTTGCAAAAATAATACAGAGGGACCCCTTGTACCCTTCACTCAGTTGCTTTTTCTTTTTTTTAATTACTACTCTTCTTTTCTATTTTATTTTAGTTTAGTTTAGTTTAGTTTAGTTTGTCAATATACAATGTGGTTGATGATTGAGGCCAATTACCTAAACCTCTCTCTCTCCCCCCTCCCTCCTAACAATGTCCTTTCTGTGTGCTTGTAGTATCAATTTCAAGGAACTGTAATTGTTGTGTCCTCTTCCCTCCCCACACCCCTGGTTTTCCTGTGTATTTATTTATTTATTTTTAGCTCCCACAAATATGCAAGGTCATGTGATATTTCTCTTTCTATGCCTGACTAATTTCACTTAATATAATTCTCTCTAGGTCCATCCATGTCATTGCAAATGGCAGTATTTCATTCTTTTTTTATAGCTGAGTAGTATTCCATTGTGTAGATATACCACATTTTCCGTATCCATTCATCTGATGATGGACATTTGGACTGGTTCCAACTCTTAGCTATTGTAAAGAGTGCTGCAATGAACAATGGAGAACAGTGTACCTTTGACTTGAAGATTTCCATTCCTCTGGGTATATTCCCAGCAGTGGCATAGCTGGTTCATATGGTAGATCTATCTGCAATTGTTTGAGGAACCTCCATACCATTTTCCATAGAGGCTGCACCATTTTGCAGTCCCACCAACAAAGTATGAGAGTTCCTTTTCCTCTGCAACCTCGCCAGCATTTATTATTCAGAGACTTTTGGATATTAGCCATCCTAACTGGGGTGAGATGGTATCTCAGTGTGGTTTTGACTTGCATTTCCCGAATGCTGAGTGATGTTGCACATTTTTTCATATGCGAGTTGGCCATTCATATTTTCTTTTGAGAAATGCCTATTTAGTGCTTTTTCCCACTTTGAATTGGATCGCTTGTTTTTTTCTTGTAAAGTAGTTTGAGTTCCTTGTATATTCTGGATATTAATCCTTTGTCAGATGTATATTTTGCAAATATTTTCTCCCACTCTGTTGGTGGTCTTTTAGCTCTGTTAATTGTTTCTTTTGCTGTGCAGAAGCTTTTTAGTTTGATATAATCCTATTTGTTTATTTTTCTTTTGGATGCCCATGCTTTGGGGGTCATATTCATGAAGTCTGTGTACAGTCCTACTTCCTGAAGTGTTTCTCCTATGTTTTCTTTAAGAAGTTTTATTGTTTTAGGGTCTATACTTAATTCTTTAATCCATTTTGAGTTGACTTTAGTATATGGTGACGGGTATGGGTCTAGTTTCATTCTCCTGCATATAGATATCCAGTTATCCCAGCACCATTTGCTGAAGAGGCAGTCCCTTCCCGAGTCTAAAGGCTTGGTGCCTTTGAAAAACATCAGATGGCTGTAGGTGTGTGGGTTGATTTCTGGATTCTCTATTCTATTCCATTGATCAGTGTGTCTGTTTTTATGCCAGTACCATACTGTTTTGGTTATTATAGCTTTGTAGTATAGTTTAAAGTCAGGTAGTGTTATGCCTCCAGCTTTATTTTTTTTCGCTCAGAATTGCTTTGGCTATGCATGGTCTTTTGTTATTCCATATAAATGTCTGGATAGTTTTTTCCACTTCTGAGAAAAATATCATTGGAATTCTTATGGGGATTGCATTAAATTTGTATATCACTTTGGGTAGTATGGACATTTTCACTATGTTGATTCTTCCAATCCAAGAGCATGGGATATCTTTCCATCTTCTTGTATTCCCTCTCATTTCTCTCAGCAGTGGCTTGTAGTTCTCATTATA
>NW_007729835.1:18757-19231 GCF_000696425.1 Galeopterus variegatus
TTAAAGATCAGGTGGCTGTAGGTGGGTGGGTTGATTTCTGGATTCTCTATTCTATTCCATTGATCAGTGGATCTGTTTTTATGCCAGTACCATACTGTTTTGGTTATTATAGCTTTGTAGTATAGTTTAAAGTCAGGTAGTGTTATGCCTCCAGCTTTATTTTTTTTTGCTCCGCATTGCTTTGGCTATGCGTGGTCTTTTGTTATTCCATATAAATGTCTGGATAGTTTTTTCCATTTCTGAGAAAAATATCATTGGAATTTTGATGGGGATTGCATTGAATTTGTATATCATTTTGGGTAGTATGGACATTTTTTCAATGTTGATTCTTCCAATCCAAGACCATGGGATATCTTTCTATCTTCCTGTATCCTCTCTAATTTCTCTCAGCAGTGGTTTGTAGTACTCATTATAGAGATTTTTCACATCCTTGGTTAACTCAATTTCTAAGTATTTTATTTATTTATTTATTTA
>NW_007729835.1:19241-22396 GCF_000696425.1 Galeopterus variegatus
AATGGGCAAGCTTTCTTGATTTCTCTTTCTGCATGTTCACTATTGGAGAATAGAAATGCTACTGATTTTTTATGTTGATTTTGTATCCTGCTACTTTCCTGAAATCATTTATCAACTCCAAGAGTTGTTCTTGTAGAGGCTTTAGGCTGTTTGATATATAGGATCATGTCATCTGCAAACAGGGACACTTTGACTTCATTTTTTCCAATCTGGATGTCCTTTATTTCCTTCTCTTCTCTGATTGCTCTGGCTAGTACTTCCAACACTATGTTGAATAGGAGTGGTGAGAGTGGGCAGCCTTGTCTAGTTCCTGTTCTTAAAAGAAAAGCTTTCAGCTTTTCCCCATTTAGGATGATATTGGCAGTGGTTTTATCATATATGGCTTTAATTATGTTGAGGTAACTTCCATCTATACCTAACTTAAAGAGGGTCTTTGTCATAAATGAATGTTGAATTTTATCAAATGCTTTTTCAGCATCTATAGAGATTATCATATGTTCTTTGTGTTTGATTTTATTAATATGGTGTGTCACATTTATTGATTTGCATATGTTAAACCAACCTTGCATCCCTGGGATGTATCCCATTGACCGTGTGAATAATTTTACGTATGTGCTGCTGTATTCTGTTAGCTAGTTATTTTACTGAGGATTTTTGCATGTACATTCATCAAAGATATTGTCCTGTAGTTTTCTTTTTTAGTTGTATCTTTACTTGGTTTTGGTATCAGGATGATGTTTCCTTCAAAGAATGAGTTTGGGAGATTTGACTCTGTTTCATTCTTTTGGAATACTTTGTAAAGAATTGGTGTCAATTCCCCTTTGAATGTTTGGTAAATTCTGCTGTGAATCCATCTGGTCCTGGGCTTTTCTTTGTTGGGAGCCTTCTGATAACAGCTTCAATCTCCTTTATTTTTATTCATCTGTTCAGATTTTCTACATCTTCTTGGCTCAGGTTTGGGAGCTTGTGTGTGTCCAGAAATGTATCCATTTCCTCCAGATTTTCAAATTTGTTGGCATATTAGTGGTTTATAGAAGTCTCAAATGATTCCTTGTATTTCAGATGTATCAGTTGTAATATCCACCTTTTTCATTTCTATTTTGTGTTATTTGGATCTTCTCTCTTCTCTTTTTAGTTAGCCATGCTAACGGTTTGTCAATTTTATTTTTCTTTTCAAATAACCAACTTTTTGATTCATTGATCTTTTGTATTGTTTTTTGGGTTTCAATTTCATTAAGTTCTGCTCTGATCTTAATGATTTCTTTCCATCTGCTAACTTTGGGTTTGGATTGTTCTTGTTTTTCTAGTTCTTTAAGGTGAAGTGTTAGGTTGTTCACTTGCCATCTTTCCATTCTTCTGAAGTAAGTATTTAATGTGATAAATTTCCCCCCTTTATGGCTTTTGCAGTATCCCATTATTTTCAATAAATTTTTTGATTTCCTGTTTGATTTCTTCTTGGGCCCATATGTCATTAAGTAGAATGCTGGTTAATTTCCGTGTGTTTGTATAGTTTCCAGAATTTCATTTGTTATTGATTTCTAACTTTAATCCATTATGGTCTGAAAAAACACATGGGATAATTCCAATTTTTTTGAATTTATTGGGACTTGATTTGTGACCTAATATGTGATCTATCCTGGAGAATGATCCATGTGCTGATGAGAAAAATGAATATTCTGAGGTTGTTGGATGGAATGTTCTGTAGATATCTGCCAAGTCTAATAGGTCTAGTATGTTGTTTAGATCTTGTGTTTCTCTGCTGATTCTTTGCCTAGATGATCTGTCCAATATTGACAGTGGGGTGTTCAGGTCCCCTGCTATTATGGTATTGGTGTCTATTTCCTTCTTTAGGTCTAATAGAGTTTGTTTTATAATTCTTGCTTCCCCCACATTTGGTGCGTATATATTTATGACTGTTATGTCTTCTTGATGGATCAATCCTTTTACCATTATGTAGTGTCCCTCATTATATCTTTTTATGGTTTTTAGTTTAAAGTCTATTTTATCAGATATAAGAATAGCTGCTACAGCTCGTTTTTCATTTCTGTTTGTGTGGTAAATCTTTTTCCATCCTTTCACTCTTAGTCTATGTGAGTCTTTACAGGTGAGGTGGATCTCATGAAGGTAGCAGGTAAGTGGGTCCTCCTTTTTAATCCAGTCAGCCAGTCTGTGTCTTTTGATTGGGGAATTGAAGCCTTTTCCGTTAAGAACTGTTATTGAAAAGTGTTGATTTAATCCTAGCATTTTATTGATTATTGTTTGGATGTCTTAGGTGTCTTTTGTTCTTTCTGATTTACTTTTTGTTTTCTGCATTTGTTGGTTTTCTGGGTTGTAGATAGCCTTTTTGTTTGTTTTCTGTTCATGAATGCCATTTTTATTATACTAGTCAGTTTTGATTTTGGGGGGTTTTATGGCAGTGGTAGTGATTTTTCAGGTACCAAACCCAGTACTCCCTTGAGAATTTCTTGTAAGGGTGGTTGTGTGGTAGTGAACTCCCACAGTTTTTTTTTTTTTTTTTTTGTCTCAAAAATATACTATTTGCCCTTCATTTTAGAAGCATAGCCTTGCAGGGTAGAGTATTCTTGGCTGGCAATCTCTGTCTTTTAGTATTTTGAATATATCATCCCATTCCTTGCTGAGTTTTAGGGTTTGTGATGAAACGTCTGATGTTAGTCTGATTGGGGTTCCCTTATAGGTGATTTGACTCTTCTCTCTTGCAGCTTTTAAGATTCTCTCTTTGTCTTTGAGTTTTGCCAATTTGACTATAACATGTCTTGGAGAAGACCTGTTTGGGTTGAATATGTTTGGGGATCTTTGAGCTTCCTGAATCTGAAGATCTGTGACTTTTCCTATACCTGGGAAGTTTTCTGCCACTAATTTGTTGAATATGTTTTCAAAGCAATCTCCTTTTTCCTCCCCTTCTGGAATATCCATGACTCGGATATTTGAGCACTTTAAGTTGTATGATATCTCTCTCAGATTTTCTTCAGTGCCTTTAATTCTTTTTTCTTTTGTCTGCCTTTGTTATTTTAAACAGCCTATCTTCAAGTCAGAAGTTCTCTCTTCTACTTCTGCAAGCCTGCTGGTTAAAGTCTCTGTTGTGTTTTTTATTTCGTTGAATGAATTCTTCAGTTTGGCAAGCTCTGCTGCATTCT